>NW_027473465.1:165817-303905 GCF_050947335.1 Megachile rotundata | reverse complement strand
ATAAGAGTAATAGGTATAGTAAATGTCGTGCTATCGATCATATCTGCATAATATGGTTAATAATATGAGTTAGATTGATAATAGTGAGTGTAATAAGTATAGTAATTGTCGTTCTATCGATCATATAAGCATAATATGGCTAATAATATGAGTTAGATTGATAATAAGAGTAATGAGTATAGTAATTGTAGTTCTATCGATCATATCTACATAATATGGTTAATAATATGAGTTAGATTCATAATAATAAGTGTAATAAGTATAGTGATTGTCGTTCTATCGAACAAATGTGCATAATATGGTTAATAATATGAGTTAGATTGATAACAGTGAGTGTAATAAGTATAGTAATTGTCGTTCTGTCGATCATATAAGCATAATATGGCTAATAATATGAGTCAGATTGATAATAATAAGAGTAATAAGTATAGTAATTGTCGTTCCATCGATCATTTAAGCATAATATGGCTAATAATACGAGTTAGATTGATAATAATAAGAATAATAAGTATAGTAATTGTCGTTCTATCGATCATATAAGCATAATATGGCTAATAATATGAGTTAGGTTGATAATAATAAGAGTAATAGGTATAGTAATTGTCGTTCTATCGATTATATAAGCATAATATGGCTAATAATATAACTTAGATTGATAATAGCAAGTGTAGTAAGTATAGTAATTATCGATCTATCGATCATTTAAGCATAATATGGCTAATAATATGAGTTACGTTGATAATAATAAGAGTAATAAGTATAGTGATTGTCGTTCTATCGATATTATAAGCATAATATTGTTAATAATATGAGTTAGATTGATAATAATACGAGTAATAAGTATAGTAATTGTCGTTCTATCGATCATTTAAGCATAATATGGCTAATAATATGAGTTAGGTTGATAATAATAAGAGTAATATGTATAGTGATTGTCGTTCTATCGATCAAATTTGCATAATATGGTTAATAATATGAGTTAGATTGATAACAGTGAGTGTAATAAATATAGTAGTTGTCGTTCTGTCGATCATATAAGCATAATATGGCTAATAATACGAGTTAGATTGATAATACTAAGAGTAGTGAGTATAGTAATTCTCGTTCTATCGATCATATAAGCATAATATGGCTAATAATATGAGTTAGATTGATAACAATAAGAGTAATAAGTATAGTAATTGTCGTTCTATCGATCATATAAGCATAATATGGCTAATAATATGAGTTAGAGTGATAATACTAAGAGTAGTGGGAATAGTAATTCTCATTCTATCGATCATATAAGCATAATATGGCTAATAATATGAGTTAGATTGATAATAATAAGAGTAATAAGTATAGTAATTGTCGTCCTATCGATCATTTAAGCATAATATGGCTAATAATATGAGTTAGATTGATAACAATAACAGTAATAAGTCTAGTAATTGTCGTTCTATCGATAATATAAGCATGATATGGCTAATAATATGAGTTAGATTGATAATACTAAGAGTAGTGAGTATAGTAATTGTAGTTCTATCGATCATTTAAGCATAATATGGCTTATAATATGAGTTAGATTGATAATCATAACAGTAATAAGTATAGTAATTGTCGTTCTATCGATAATATAAGCATAATATGGCTAATAATATGAGTTAGGTTGATAATACTAAGAGTAGTGAGTATAGTAATTCTCGTTCTATCGATCATAGAAGCATAATATGGCTAATAATATGAGTTAGATTGATAATAGTAAGAGTAATAAGTATAGTAATTGTCGTTCTATCGATCATTGAAGCATTATATGGCTAATAATATGAGTTAGATTGATAATAAGAGTAACGAGTATAGTAATTGTAGTTCTATCGATCATATCTACATAATATGGTTAATAATATGAGTTAGATTCATAATAATAAGTGTAATAGGTATAGTGATTGTCGTTCTATCGAACAGATTTGCATAATATGGTTAATAATATGAGTTAAATTGATAGCAGAGAGTGTAATAAGTATAGTAATTGTCGTTCTGTCGATCATATAAGCATAATATGGCTAATAATATGAGTTAGATTGATAATAATAAGAGTAACAAGTATAGTAATTGTCGTTCCATCGATCATTTAAGCATAATATGGCTAATAATACGAGTTAGATTGATAATAATAAGAATAATAAGTATAGTAATTGTCGTTCTATCGATCATTTAAGCATAATATGGCTAATAATATGAGTTAGAGTGATAATACTAAGAGTAGTGGGTATAGTAATTCTCATTCTATCGATCATATAAGCATAATATGGCTAATAATATGAGTTAGATTGATAATAATAACAGTAATAAGTATAGTAATTGTCGGTCTATCGATAATATAAGCATAATATGGCTAATAATATGAGTTAGATTGATAATACTAAGAGTAGTGAGTATAGTAATTCTCGTTCTATCGATCATATAAGCATAATATGGCTAATAATATGAGTTAGATTGATAACAATAAGAGTAATAAGTATTGTAATTGTCGTTCTATCGATCATATAAGCATAATATGGCTAATAATATGAGTTAGAGTGATAATACTAAGAGTAGTGGGTATAGTAATTCTCATTCTATCGATCATATAAGCATAATATGGCTAATAATATGAGTTAGATTGATAATATTACGAGTAATAAGTATAGTAATTGTCGTTCTATCGATCATTTAAGCATAATATGCCTAATAATATGAGTTAGAGTGATAATACTAAGAGTAGTGGGTATAGTAATTCTCATTCTATCGATCATATAAGCATAATATGGCTAATAATATGAGTTAGATTGATAATAATAAGAGTAATGAGTATAGTAATTGTAGTTATATCGATCATTTAAGCATAATATGGCTAATAATATGAGTTAGATTGATAATGATAACAGTAATAAGTATAGTAATTGTCGTTCTATCGTTATTATAAGCATAATATTGTAAATAATATGAGTTAGATTGATAATGATACGAGTAATAAGTATAGTAATTGTCGTTCTATCGATCATTTAAGCATAATATGGCTAATAATATGAGTTAGGTTGATAATAATAAGAGTAATATGTATAGTGATTGTCGTTCTATCGATCAAATTTGCATAATATGGTTAATAATATGAGTTAGATTGATAACAGTGAGCGTAATAGATATAGTAGTTGTCGTTCTGTCGATCATATAAGCATAATATGGCTAATAATATGAGTTAGGCTGATAATAATAAGAGTAATAGGTATAGTAAATGTCGTGCTATCGATCATATCTGCATAATATGGTTAATAATATGAGTTAGATTGATAATAGTGAGTGTAATAAGTATAGTAATTGTCGTTCTATCGATCATATAAGCATAATATGGCTAATAATATGAGTTAGATTGATAATAATAAGAGTAATAAGTATAGTAATTGTCGTTCTATCGATCATTGAAGCATTATATGGCTAATAATATGAGTTAGATTGATAATAAGAGTAATGAGTATAGTAATTGTAGTTCTATCGATCATATCTACATAATATGGTTAATAATATGAGTTAGATTCATAATAATAAGTGTAATAAGTATAGTGATTGTCGTTCTATCGAACAAATGTGCATAATATGGTTAATAATATGAGTTAGATTGATAACAGTGAGTGTAATAAGTATAGTAATTGTCGTTCTGTCGATCATATAAGCATAATATGGCTAATAATATGAGTCAGATTGATAATAATAAGAGTAATAAGTATAGTAATTGTCGTTCCATCGATCATTTAAGCATAATATGGCTAATAATACGAGTTAGATTGATAATAATAAGAATAATAAGTATAGTAATTGTCGTTCTATCGATCATATAAGCATAATATGGCTAATAATATGAGTTAGGTTGATAATAATAAGAGTAATAGGTATAGTAATTGTCGTTCTATCGATTATATAAGCATAATATGGCTAATAATATAACTTAGATTGATAATAGCAAGTGTAGTAAGTATAGTAATTATCGATCTATCGATCATTTAAGCATAATATGGCTAATAATATGAGTTAGGTTGATAATAATAAGAGTAATAAGTATAGTGATTGTCGTTCCATCGATATTATAAGCATAATATGGCTAATAATATGAGTTAGATTGATAATACTAAGAGTAGTGAGTATAGTAATTCTCGTTCTATCGATCATAGAAGCATAATATGGCTAATAATATGAGTTAGATTGATAATAATAAGAGTAAGAAGTATAGTAATTGTCGTTCTATCGATCATTGAAGCATTATATGGCTAATAATATGAGTTAGATTGATAATAAGAGTAATGAGTATAGTAATTGTAGTTCTATCGATCATATCTACATAATATGGTTAATAATATGAGTTAGATTCATAATAATAAGTGTAATAAGTATAGTGATTGTCGTTCTATCGAACAAATGTGCATAATATGGTTAATAATATGAGTTAGATTGATAACAGTGAGTGTAATAAGTATAGTAATTGTCGTTCTGTCGATCATATAAGCATAATATGGCTAATAATATGAGTCAGATTGATAATAATAAGAGTAATAAGTATAGTAATTGTCGTTCCATCGATCATTTAAGCATAATATGGCTAATAATACGAGTTAGATTGATAATAATAAGAATAATAAGTATAGTAATTGTCGTTCTATCGATCATTTAAGTATAATATGGCTAATAATATGAGTTAGATTGATAATAATAACAGTAATAAGTACAGTAATTGTCGGTCTATCGATAATATAAGCATAATATGGCTAATAATATGAGTTAGATTGATAATACTAAGAGTAGTGA
Source organism: Megachile rotundata (assembly GCF_050947335.1). NCBI lineage: Eukaryota > Metazoa > Arthropoda > Insecta > Hymenoptera > Megachilidae > Megachile > Megachile rotundata. The sequence goes on along the minus strand of NW_027473465.1, from coordinate 299,090 downwards.
GTATAGTAATTCTCGTTCTATCGATCATATAAGCATAATATGGCTAATAATATGAGTTAGATTGATAACAATAAGAGTAATAAGTATAGTAATTGTCGTTCTATCGATCATATAAGCATAATATGGCTAATAATATGAGTTAGAGTGATAATACTAAGAGTAGTGGGTATAGTAATTCTCATTCTATCGATCATATAAGCATAATATGGCTAATAATATGAGTTAGATTGATAAGAATAAGAGTAATGAGTATAGTAATTGTAGTTCTATCGATCATTTAAGCATAATATGGCTAATAATATGAGTTAGATTGATAATAATAACAGTAATAAGTATAGTAATTGTCGTTCTATCGATAATATAAGCATAATATGGCTAATAATATGAGTTAGATTGATAATACTAAGAGTAGTGAGTATAGTAATTCTCGTTCTATCGATCATAGAAGCATAATATGGCTAATAATATGAGTTAGATTGATAATAATAAGAGTAATAAGTATAGTAATTGTCGTTCTATCGATAATATAAGCATGATATGGCTAATAATATGAGTTAGATTGATAATAAGAGTAATGAGTATAGTAATTGTAGTTCTATCGATCATATCTACATAATATGGTTAATAATATGAGTTAGATTCATAATAATAAGTGTAATAAGTATAGTGATTGTCGTTCTATCGAACAAATGTGCATAATATGGTTAATAATATGAGTTAGATTGATAACAGTGAGTGTAATAAGTATAGTAATTGTCGTTCTGTCGATCATATAAGCATAATATGGCTAATAATATGAGTCAGATTGATAATAATAAGAGTAATAAGTATAGTAATTGTCGTTCCATCGATCATTTAAGCATAATATGGCTAATAATACGAGTTAGATTGATAATAATAAGAATAATAAGTATAGTAATTGTCGTTCTATCGATCATATAAGCATAATATGGCTAATAATATGAGTTAGGTTGATAATAATAAGAGTAATAGGTATAGTAATTGTCGTTCTATCGATTATATAAGCATAATATGGCTAATAATATAACTTAGATTGATAATAGCAAGTGTAGTAAGTATAGTAATTATCGATCTATCGATCATTTAAGCATAATATGGCTAATAATATGAGTTAGGTTGATAATAATAAGAGTAATAAGTATAGTGATTGTCGTTCTATCGATATTATAAGCATAATATGGCTAATAATATGAGTTAGATTGATAATACTAAGAGTAGTGAGTATAGTAATTCTCATTCTATCGATCATATAAGCATAATATGGCTAATAATATGAGTTAGATTGATAAGAATAAGAGTAATGAGTATAGTAATTGTAGTTCTATCGATCATTTAAGCATAATATGGCTAATAATATGAGTTAGATTGATAATGATAACAGTAATAAGTATAGTAATTGTCGTTCTATCGTTATTATAATCATAATATTGTTAATAATATGAGTTAGATTGATAATGATACGAGAAATAAGTATAGTAATTGTCGTTCTATCGATCATTTAAGCATTATATGGCTAATAATATGAGTTAGATTGATAATAATAAGAATAATAAGTATAGTAATTGTCGTTCTATCGATCATATAAGCATAATATGGCTAATAATATGAGTTAGGTTGATAATAATAAGAGTAATAGGTATAGTAATTGTCGTTCTATCGATTATATAAGCATAATATGGCTAATAATATAACTTAGATTGATAATAGCAAGTGTAGTAAGTATAGTAATTATCGATCTATCGATCATTTAAGCATAATATGGCTAATAATATGAGTTAGGTTGATAATAATAAGAGTAATAAGTATAGTGATTGTCGTTCTATCGATATTATAAGCATAATATTGTTAATAATATGAGTTAGATTGATAATAATACGAGTAATAAGTATAGTAATTGTCGTTCTATCGATCATTTACGCATAATATGGCTAATAATATGAGTTAGGTTGATAATAATAAGAGTAATATGTATAGTGATTGTCGTTCTATCGATCAAATTTGCATAATATGGTTAATAATATGAGTTAGATTGATAACAGTGAGTGTAATAAATATAGTAGTTGTCGTTCTGTCGATCATATAGGCATAATATGTCTAATAATATGAGTTAGATTGATAATAATAACAGTAATAAGTATAGTAATTGTCGTTCTATCGATAATATAAGCATAATATGGCTAATAATATGAGTTAGATTGATAATACTAAGAGTAGTGAGTATAGTAATTCTCGTTCTATCGATCATAGAAGCATAATATGGCTAATAATATGAGTTAGATTGATAATAATAAGAGTAATAAGTATAGTAATTGTCGTTCTATCGATAATATAAGCATGATATGGCTAATAATATGAGTTAGATTGATAATAAGAGTAATGAGTATAGTAATTGTAGATCTATCGATCATATCTACATAATATGGTTAATAATATGAGTTAGATTCATAATAATAAGTGTAATAAGTATAGTGATTGTCGTTCTATCGAACAAATGTGCATAATATGGTTAATAATATGAGTTAGATTGATAACAGTGAGTGTAATAAGTATAGTAATTGTCGTTCTGTCGATCATATAAGCATAATATGGCTAATAATATGAGTCAGATTGATAATAATAAGAGTAATAAGTATAGTAATTGTCGTTCCATCGATCATTTAAGCATAATATGGCTAATAATACGAGTTAGATTGATAATAATAAGAATAATAAGTATAGTAATTGTCGTTCTATCGATCATATAAGCATAATATGGCTAATAATATGAGTTAGGTTGATAATAATAAGAGTAATAGGTATAGTAGTTGTCGTTCTATCGATTATATAAGCATAATATGGCTAATAATATAACTTAGATTGATAATAGCAAGTGTAGTAAGTATAGTAATTATCGATCTATCGATCATTTAAGCATAATATGGCTAATAATATGAGTTAGGTTGATAATAATAAGAGTAATAAGTATAGTGATTGTCGTTCTATCGATATTATAAGCATAATATTGTTAATAATATGAGTTAGATTGATAATAATACGAGTAATAAGTATAGTAATTGTCGTTCTATCGATCATTTACGCATAATATGGCTAATAATATGAGTTAGGTTGATAATAATAAGAGTAATATGTATAGTGATTGTCGTTCTATCGAACAAATGTGCATAATATGGTTAATAATATGAGTTAGATTGATAACAGTGAGTGTAATAAGTATAGTAATTGTCGTTCTGTCGATCATATAAGCATAATATGGCTAATAATATGAGTCAGATTGATAATAATAAGAGTAATAAGTATAGTAATTGTCGTTCCATCGATCATTTAAGCATAATATGGCTAATAATACGAGTTAGATGGATAATAATAAGAATAATAAGTATAGTAATTGTCGTTCTATCGATCATATAAGCATAATATAGCTAATAATATGAGTTAGGTTGATAATAATAAGAGTAATAGGTATAGTAATTGTCGTTCTATCGATTATATAAGCATAATATGGCTAATAATATAACTTAGATTGATAATAGCAAGTGTAATAAGTATAGTAATTATCGTTCTATCGATCATTTAAGCATAATATGGCTAATAATATGAGTTAGGTTGATAATAATAAGAGTAATAAGTATAGTGATTGTCGTTCTATCGATCAAATTTGCATAATATGGTTAATAATATGAGTTAGATTGATAACAGTGAGTGTAATAAGTATAGTAGTTGTCGTTCTGTCGATCATATAAGCATAATATGGCTAATAATATGAGTTAGGCTGATAATAATAAGAGTAATAGGTATAGTAAATGTCGTGCTATCGATCATTTCTGCATAATATGGTTAATAATATGAGTTAGATTGATAATAGTGAGTGTAATAAGTATAGTAAGTGTCGTTCTATCGATCATATTAGCATAATATGGTTAATAATATGAGTCAGATTGATTATAATAGGAGTAATAAGTATAGTAATTGTCGTTCTATCGATCATATCTGCATAATAAGGTTAATAATATGAGTTAGATTGATAAAAGTGAGTGTAATAAGTATAGTAATTGTCGTTCTATTGCTCATATAAGCATAATATGTCTAATAATATGAGTTAGATTGATAATAATAAGAGTAATGAGTATAGTAATTGTCGTTCTATCGATCATATAAGCATAATATGGGTAATAAAATGAGTTGGATTGATAATAATAAGAGTAATGAGTATAGTAATTGTCGTTCTATCGATCATTTAAGCATAATATGGCTAATAATATGAGTTAGATTGATAATAATAACAGCAATAAGTATAGTAATTGTCGGTCTATCGATAATATAAGCATAATATGGCTAATAATATGAGTTAGATTGATAATACTAAGAGTAGTGGGTATAGTAATTCTCGGTCTATCGATCATATAAGCATAATATGGCTAATAATATGAGTTAGATTGATAACAATAAGAGTAATAAGTATAGTAATTGTCGTTCTATCGATCATATAAGCATAATATGGCTAATAATATGAGTTAGAGTGATAATACTAAGAGTAGTGGGTATAGTAATTCTCATTCTATCGATCATATAAGCATAATATGGCTAATAATATGAGTTAGATTGATAATAATAAGAGTAATAAGTATAGTAATTGTCGCTCTATCGATCATTTAAGCATACTATGGCTAATAATACGAGTTAGATTGATAATAGCAAGTGTAATAAGTATAGTAATTATCGTTCTATCGATCATTTAAGCATAATATGGCTAATAATATGAGTTAGGTTGATAATAATAAGAGTAATAAGTATAGTGATTGTCGTTCTATCGATCAAATTTGCATAATATGGTTAATAATATGAGTTAGATTCATAATAATAAGAGTAATAAGTATAGTAATTGTCGTTCTATTGCTCATATAAGCATAATATGTCTAATAATATGAGTTAGATTGATAATAATAAGAGTAATGAGTATAGTAATTGTCGTTCTATCGGTCATATAAGCATACAATGGGTAATAAAATGAGTTGGATTGATAATAATAAGAGTAATGAGTATAGTAATTGTCGTTCTATCGATCATTTAAGCATAATATGGCTAATAATATGAGTTAGATTGATAATAATAACAGTAATAAGTATAGTAATTGTCGGTCTATCGATAATATAAGCATAATATGGCTAATAATATGAGTTAGATTGATAATACTAAGAGTAGTGAGTATAGTAATTCTCGTTCTATCGATCATATAAGCATAATATGGCTAATAATATGAGTTAGATTGATAACAATAAGAGTAATAAGTATAGTAATTGTCGTTCTATCGATAATATAAGCATAATATGGCTAATAATATGAGTTAGATTGATAATACTAAGAGTAGTGAGTATAGTAATTCTCGTTCTATCGATCATAGAAGCATAATATGGCTAATAATATGAGTTAGATTGATAATAATAAGAGTAATAAGTATAGTAATTGTCGTTCTATCGATCATTGAAGCATTATATGGCTAATAATATGAGTTAGATTGATAATAAGAGTAATGAGTATAGTAATTGTAGTTCTATCGATCATATCTACATAATATGGTTAATAATATGAGTTAGATTCATAATAATAAGTGTAATAAGTATAGTGATTGTCGTTCTATCGAACAAATGTGCATAATATGGTTAATAATATGAGTTAGATTGATAACAGTGAGTGTAATAAGTATAGTAATTGTCGTTCTGTCGATCATATAAGCATAATATGGCTAATAATATGAGTCAGATTGATAATAATAAGAGTAATAAGTATAGTAATTGTCGTTCCATCGATCATTTAAGCATAATATGGCTAATAATACGAGTTAGATTGATAATAATAAGAATAATAAGTATAGTAATTGTCGTTCTATGGATCATATAAGCATAATATATATAATAATATGAGTTAGGTTGATAATAATAAGAGTAATAGGTATAGTAGTTGTCGTTCTATCGATTATATAAGCATAATATGGCTAATAATATAACTTAGATTGATAATAGCAAGTGTAATAAGTATAGTAATTATCGTTCTATCGATCATTTAAGCATAATATGGCTAATAATATGAGTTAGGTTGATAATAATAAGAGTAATAAGTATAGTGATTGTCGTTCTATCGATCAAATTTGCATAATATGGTTAATAATATGAGTTAGATTGATAACAGTGAGTGTAATAAGTATAGTAGTTGTCGTTCTGTCAATCATATAAGCATAATATGGCTAATAATATGAGTTAGGCTGATAATAATAAGAGTAATAGGTATAGTAAATGTCGTGCTATCGATCATTTCTGCATAATATGGTTAATAATATGAGTTAGATTGATAATAGTGAGTGTAATAAGTATAGTAAGTGTCGTTCTATCGATCATATTAGCATAATATGGTTAATAATATGAGTCAGATTGATTATAATAGGAGTAATAAGTATAGTAATTGTCGTTCTATCGATCATATCTGCATAATAAGGTTAATAATATGAGTTAGATTCATAATAATAAGAGTAATAAGTATAGTAATTGTCGTTCTATTGCTCATATAAGCATAATATGTCTAATAATATGAGTTAGATTGATAATAATAAGAGTAATGAGTATAGTAATTGTCGTTCTATCGATCATATAAGCATAATATGGGTAATAAAATGAGTTGGATTGATAATAATAAGAGTAATGAGTATAGTAATTGTCGTTCCATCGATCATTTAAGCATAATATGGCTAATAATATGAGTTAGATTGATAATAATAACAGTAATAAGTATAGTAATTGTCGGTCTATCGATAATATAAGCATAATATGGCTAATAATATGAGTTAGATTGATAATACTAAGAGTAGTGAGTATAGTAATTCTCGTTCTATCGATCATATAAGCATAATATGGCTAATAATATGAGTTAGATTGATAACAATAAGAGTAATAAGTATAGTAATTGTCGTTCTATCGATCATATAAGCATAATATGGCTAATAATATGAGTTAGAGTGATAATACTAAGAGTAGTGGGTATAGTAATTCTCATTCTATCGATCATATAAGCATAATATGGCTAATAATATAACTTAGATTGATAATAGCAAGTGTAGTAAGTATAGTAATTATCGATCTATCGATCATTTAAGCATAATATGGCTAATAATATGAGTTAGATTGATAATAATAAGAGTAATAAGTATAGTAATTGTCGTTCTATCGATCATTGAAGCATTATATGGCTAATAATATGAGTTAGATTGATAATAAGAGTAACGAGTATAGTAATTGTAGTTCTATCGATCATATCTACATAATATGGTTAATAATATGAGTTAGATTCATAATAATAAGTGTAATAGGTATAGTGATTGTCGTTCTATCGAACAAATTTGCATAATATGGTTAATAATATGAGTTAGATTGATAGCAGTGAGTGTAATAAGTATAGTAATTGTCGTTCTGTCGATCATATAAGCATAATATGGCTAATAATATGAGTTAGATTGATAATAATAAGAGTAATAAGTATAGTAATTGTCGTTCTATCGATCATTTAAGCATAATATGGCTAATAATATGAGTTAGATTGATAATACTAAGAGTAGTGAGTATAGTATATGTAGTTCTATCGATCATAGAAGCATAATATGGCTAATAATATGAGTTAGATTGATAATAATAAGAGTAATAAGTATAGTAATTGTCGTTCTATCGATCATTGAAGCATTATATGGCTAATAATATGAGTTAGATTGATAATAATAAGAGTAATGAGTATAGTAATTGTCGATCTATCGATCATATCAGCATAATATGGGTAATAAAATGAGTTGGATTGATAATAATAAGAGTAATGAGTATAGTAATTGTCGTTCTATCGATCATTTAAGTATAATATGGCTAATAATATGAGTTAGATTGATAATAATAACAGTAATAAGTATAGTAATTGTCGGTCTATCGATAATATAAGCATAATATGGCTAATAATATGAGTTAGATTGATAATACTAAGAGTAGTGAGTATAGTATATGTAGTTCTATCGATCATAGAAGCATAATATGGCTAATAATATGAGTTAGATTGATAATAATAAGAGTAATAAGTATAGTAATTGTTGTTCTATCGATCATTGAAGCATTATATGGCTAATAATATGAGTTAGATTGATAATAAGAGTAATGAGTATAGTAATTGTAGTTCTATCGATCATATCTACATAATATGGTTAATAATATGAGTTAGATTCATAATAATAAGTGTAATAAGTATAGTGATTGTCGTTCTATCGAACAAATGTGCATAATATGGTTAATAATATGAGTTAGATTGATAACAGTGAGTGTAATAAGTATAGTAATTGTCGTTCGGTCGATCATATAAGCATAATATGGCTAATAATATGAGTTAGGCTGATAATAATAAGAGTAATAGGTATAGTAAATGTCGTGCTATCGATCATTTCTGCATAATATGGTTAATAATATGAGTTAGATTGATAATAATAAGAGTAATGAGTATAGTAATTGCCGTTCTATCGATCATATCAGCATAATATGGGTAATAAAATGAGTTGGATTGATAATAATAAGAGTAATGAGTATAGTAATTGTCGTTCTATCGATCATTTAAGTATAATATGGCTAATAATATGAGTTAGATTGATAATAATAACAGTAATAAGTATAGTAATTGTCGGTCTATCGATAATATAAGCATAATATGGCTAATAATATGAGTTAGATTGATAATACTAAGAGTAGTGAGTATAGTAATTCTCGTTCTATCGATCATATAAGCATAATATGGCTAATAATATGAGTTAGATTGATAACAATAAGAGTAATAAGTATAGTAATTGTCGTTCTATCGATCATATAAGCATAATATGGCTAATAATATGAGGTAGAGTGATAATACTAAGAGTAGCGGGTATAGTAATTCTCATTCTATCGATCATGTAAGCATAATATGGCTAATAATATGAGTTAGATTGATAATAATAAGAGTAATGAGTATAGTAATTGTAGTTCTATCGATCATTTAAGCATAATATGGCTAATAATATGAGTTAGATTGATAATGATAACAGTAATAAGTATAGTAATTGTCGCTCTATCGTTATTATAAGCATAATATTGTTAATAATATGAGTTAGATTGATAATGATACGAGTAATAAGTATAGTAATTGTCGTTCTATCGATCATTTAAGCATAATATGGCTAATAATATGAGTTAGGTTGATAATAATAAGAGGAATATGTACAGTGATTGTCGTTCTATCGATCAAATTTGCATAATATGGTTAATAATATGAGTTAGATTGATAACAGTGAGCGTAATAGATATAGTAGTTGTCGTTCTGTCGATCATATAAGCATAATATGGCTAATAATATGAGTTAGGCTGATAATAATAAGAGTAATAGGTATAGTAAATGTCGTGCTATCGATCATATCTGCATAATATGGTTAATAATATGAGTTAGATTGATAATAGTGAGTGTAATAAGTATAGTAATTGTCGTTCTATCGATCATATAAGCATAATATGGCTAATAATATGAGTTAGATTGATAATAATAAGAGTAATAAGTATAGTAATTATCGTTCTATCGATCATTTAAGCATAATATGGCTAATAATATGAGTTAGATTGATAACAATAACAGTAATAAGTCTAGTAATTGTCGTTCTATCGATAATATAAGCATGATATGGCTAATAATATGAGTTAGATTGATAATAAGAGTAATGAGTATAGTAATTGTAGTTCTATCGATCATATCTACATAATATGGTTAATAATATGAGTTAGATTCATAATAATAAGTGTAATAAGTATAGTGATTGTCGTTCTATCGAACAAATGTGCATAATATGGTTAATAATATGAGTTAGATTGATAACAGTGAGTGTAATAAGTATAGTAATTGTCGTTCTGTCGATCATATAAGCATAATATGGCTAATAATATGAGTCAGATTGATAATAATAAGAGTAATAAGTATAGTAATTGTCGTTCCATCGATCATTTAAGCATAATATGGCTAATAATATGAGTTAGATTGATAATACTAAGAGTAGTGAGTATAGTATATGTAGTTCTATCGATCATAGAAGCATAATATGGCTAATAATATGAGTTAGATTGATAATAATAAGAGTAATAAGTATAGTAATTGTCGTTCTATCGATCATTGAAGCATTATATGGCTAATAATATGAGTTAGATTGATAATAAGAGTAACGAGTATAGTAATTGTAGTTCTATCGATCATATCTACATAATATGGTTAATAATATGAGTTAGATTCATAATAATAAGTGTAATAGGTATAGTGATTGTCGTTCTATCGAACAAATTTGCATAATATGGTTAATAATATGAGTTAGATTGATAGCAGTGAGAGTAATAAGTATAGTAATTGTCGTTCTGTCGATCATATAAGCATAATATGGCTAATAATATGAGTTAGATTGATAATAATAAGAGTAATAAGTATAGTAATTGTCGTTCTATCGATCATTTAAGCATAATATGGCTAATAATATGAGTTAGATTGATAATACTAAGAGTAGTGAGTATAGTATATGTAGTTCTATCGATCATAGAAGCATAATATGGCTAATAATATGAGTTAGATTGATAATAATAAGAGTAATAAGTATAGTAATTGTCGTTCTATCGATCATTGAAGCATTATATGGCTAATAATATGAGTTAGATTGATAATAAGAGTAATGAGTATAGTAATTGTAGTTCTATCGATCATATCTACATAATATGGTTATTAATATGAGTTAGATTCATAATAATAAGTGTAATAAGTATAGTGATTGTCGTTCTATCGAACAAATGTGCATAATATGGTTAATAATATGAGTTAGATTGATAACAGTGAGTGTAATAAGTATAGTAATTGTCGTTCGGTCGATCATATAAGCATAATATGGCTAATAATATGAGTTAGGCTGATAATAATAAGAGTAATAGGTATAGTAAATGTCGTGCTATCGATCATTTCTGCATAATATGGTTAATAATATGAGTTAGATTGATAATAGTGAGTGTAATAAGTATAGTAAGTGTCGTTCTATCGATCACATTAGCATAGTATGGTTAATAATATGAGTCAGATTGATTATAATAAGAGTAATAAGTATAGTAATTGTCGTTCTATCGATCATATCTGCATAATATGGTTAATAATATGAGTTAGATTCATAATAATAAGAGTGATAGGTATAGTAATTGTCGTTCTATTGCTCATATAAGCATAATATGTCTAATAATATGAGTTAGGTTGATAATAATAAGAGTAATAAGTATAGTGATTGTCGTTCTATCGATCAAATTTGCATAATATGGTTAATAATATGAGTTAGATTGATAACAGTGAGTGTAATAAATATAGTAGTTGTCGTTCTGTCGATCATATAAGCATAATATGTCTAATAATATGAGTTAGATTGATAATAATAAGAGTAATGAGTATAGTAATTGTCGATCTATCGATCATATCAGCATAATATGGGTAATAAAATGAGTTGGATTGATAATAATAAGAGTAATGAGTATAGTAATTGTCGTTCTATCGATCATTTAAGTATAATATGGCTAATAATATGAGTTAGATTGATAATAATAACAGTAATAAGTATAGTAATAGTCGGTCTATCGATAATATAAGCATAATATGGCTAATAATATGAGTTAGATTGATAATACTAAGAGTAGTGAGTATAGTATATGTAGTTCTATCGATCATAGAAGCATAATATGGCTAATAATATGAGTTAGATTGATAATAATAAGAGTAATAAGTATAGTAATTGTCGTTCTATCGATCATTGAAGCATTATATGGCTAATAATATGAGTTAGATTGATAATAAGAGTAATGAGTATAGTAATTGTAGTTCTATCGATCATATCTACATAATATGGTTAATAATATGAGTTAGATTCATAATAATAAGTGTAATAAGTATAGTGATTGTCGTTCTATCGAACAAATGTGCATAATATGGTTAATAATATGAGTTAGATTGATAACAGTGAGTGTAATAAGTATAGTAATTGTCGTTCGGTCGATCATATAAGCATAATATGGCTAATAATATGAGTTAGGCTGATAATAATAAGAGTAATAGGTATAGTAAATGTCGTGCTATCGATCATTTCTGCATAATATGGTTAATAATATGAGTTAGATTGATAATAATAAGAGTAATGAGTATAGTAATTGTCGTTCTATCGATCATATCAGCATAATATGGGTAATAAAATGAGTTGGATTGATAATAATAAGAGTAATGAGTATAGTAATTGTCGTTCTATCGATCATTTAAGTATAATAAGGCTAATAATATGAGTTAGATAGATAATAATAACAGTAATAAGTATAGTAATTGTCGGTCTATCGATAATATAAGCATAATATGGCTAATAATATGAGTTAGATTGATAATACTAAGAGTAGTGAGTATAGTAATTCTCGTTCTATCGATCATATAAGCATAATATGGCTAATAATATGAGTTAGATTGATAACAATAAGAGTAATAAGTATAGTAATTGTCGTTCTATCGATCATATAAGCATAATATGGCTAATAATATGAGTTAGAGTGATAATACTAAGAGTAGCGGGTATAGTAATTCTCATTCTATCGATCATGTAAGCATAATATGGCTAATAATATGAGTTAGATTGATAATAAAAAGAGTAATGAGTATAGTAATTGTAGTTCTATCGATCATTTAAGCATAATATGGCTAATAATATGAGTTAGATTGATAATGATAACAGTAATAAGTATAGTAATTGTCGCTCTATCGTTATTATAAGCATAATATTGTTAATAATATGAGTTAGATTGATAATGATACGAGTAATAAGTATAGTAATTGTCGTTCTATCGATCATTTAAGCATAATATGGCTAATAATATGAGTTAGGTTGATAATAATAAGAGGAATATGTACAGTGATTGTCGTTCTATCGATCAAATTTGCATAATATGGTTAATAATATGAGTTAGATTGATAACAGTGAGCGTAATAGATATAGTAGTTGTCGTTCTGTCGATCATATAAGCATAATATGGCTAATAATATGAGTTAGGCTGATAATAATAAGAGTAATAGGTATAGTAAATGTCGTGCTATCGATCATATCTGCATAATATGGTTAATAATATGAGTTAGATTGATAATAGTGAGTGTAATAAGTATAGTAATTGTCGTTCTATCGATCATATAAGCATAATATGGCTAATAATATGAGTTAGATTGATAATAATAAGAGTAATAAGTATAGTAATTATCGTTCTATCGATCATTTAAGCATAATATGGCTAATAATATGAGTTAGATTGATAACAATAACAGTAATAAGTCTAGTAATTGTCGTTCTATCGATAATATAAGCATGATATGGCTAATAATATGAGTTAGATTGATAATAAGAGTAATGAGTATAGTAATTGTAGTTCTATCGATCATATCTACATAATATGGTTAATAATATGAGTTAGATTCATAATAATAAGTGTAATAAGTATAGTGATTGTCGTTCTATCGAACAAATGTGCATAATATGGTTAATAATATGAGTTAGATTGATAACAGTGAGTGTAATAAGTATAGTAATTGTCGTTCTGTCGATCATATAAGCATAATATGGCTAATAATATGAGTCAGATTGATAATAATAAGAGTAATAAGTATAGTAATTGTCGTTCCATCGATCATTTAAGCATAATATGGCTAATAATATGAGTTAGATTGATAATACTAAGAGTAGTGAGTATAGTATATGTAGTTCTATCGATCATAGAAGCATAATATGGCTAATAATATGAGTTAGATTGATAATAATAAGAGTAATAAGTATAGTAATTGTCGTTCTATCGATCATTGAAGCATTATATGGCTAATAATATGAGTTAGATTGATAATAAGAGTAACGAGTATAGTAATTGTAGTTCTATCGATCATATCTACATAATATGGTTAATAATATGAGTTAGATTCATAATAATAAGTGTAATAGGTATAGTGATTGTCGTTCTATCGAACAAATTTGCATAATATGGTTAATAATATGAGTTAGATTGATAGCAGTGAGTGTAATAAGTATAGTAATTGTCGTTCTGTCGATCATATAAGCATAATATGGCTAATAATATGAGTTAGATTGATAATAATAAGAGTAATAAGTATAGTAATTGTCGTTCTATCGATCATTTAAGCATAATATGGCTAATAATATGAGTTAGATTGATAATACTAAGAGTAGTGAGTATAGTATATGTAGTTCTATCGATCATAGAAGCATAATATGGCTAATAATATGAGTTAGATTGATAATAATAAGAGTAATAAGTATAGTAATTGTCGTTCTATCGATCATTGAAGCATTATATGGCTAATAATATGAGTTAGATTGATAATAATAAGAGTAATGAGTATAGTAATTGTCGATCTATCGATCATATCAGCATAATATGGGTAATAAAATGAGTTGGATTGATAATAATAAGAGTAATGAGTATAGTAATTGTCGTTCTATCGATCATTTAAGTATAATATGGCTAATAATATGAGTTAGATTGATAATAATAACAGTAATAAGTATAGTAATTGTCGGTCTATCGATAATATAAGCATAATATGGCTAATAATATGAGTTAGATTGATAATACTAAGAGTAGTGAGTATAGTATATGTAGTTCTATCGATCATAGAAGCATAATATGGCTAATAATATGAGTTAGATTGATAATAATAAGAGTAATAAGTATAGTAATTGTTGTTCTATCGATCATTGAAGCATTATATGGCTAATAATATGAGTTAGATTGATAATAAGAGTAATGAGTATAGTAATTGTAGTTCTATCGATCATATCTACATAATATGGTTAATAATATGAGTTAGATTCATAATAATAAGTGTAATAAGTATAGTGATTGTCGTTCTATCGAACAAATGTGCATAATATGGTTAATAATATGAGTTAGATTGATAACAGTGAGTGTAATAAGTATAGTAATTGTCGTTCGGTCGATCATATAAGCATAATATGGCTAATAATATGAGTTAGGCTGATAATAATAAGAGTAATAGGTATAGTAAATGTCGTGCTATCGATCATTTCTGCATAATATGGTTAATAATATGAGTTAGATTGATAATAATAAGAGTAATGAGTATAGTAATTGCCGTTCTATCGATCATATCAGCATAATATGGGTAATAAAATGAGTTGGATTGATAATAATAAGAGTAATGAGTATAGTAATTGTCGTTCTATCGATCATTTAAGTATAATATGGCTAATAATATGAGTTAGATTGATAATAATAACAGTAATAAGTATAGTAATTGTCGGTCTATCGATAATATAAGCATAATATGGCTAATAATATGAGTTAGATTGATAATACTAAGAGTAGTGAGTATAGTAATTCTCGTTCTATCGATCATATAAGCATAATATGGCTAATAATATGAGTTAGATTGATAACAATAAGAGTAATAAGTATAGTAATTGTCGTTCTATCGATCATATAAGCATAATATGGCTAATAATATGAGTTAGAGTGATAATACTAAGAGTAGCGGGTATAGTAATTCTCATCCTATCGATCATGTAAGCATAATATGGCTAATAATATGAGTTAGATTGATAATAATAAGAGTAATGAGTATAGTAATTGTAGTTCTATCGATCATTTAAGCATAATATGGCTAATAATATGAGTTAGATTGATAATGATAACAGTAATAAGTATAGTAATTGTCGCTCTATCGTTATTATAAGCATAATATTGTTAATAATATGAGTTAGATTGATAATGATACGAGTAATAAGTATAGTAATTGTCGTTCTATCGATCATTTAAGCATAATATGGCTAATAATATGAGTTAGGTTGATAATAATAAGAGGAATATGTACAGTGATTGTCGTTCTATCGATCAAATTTGCATAATATGGTTAATAATATGAGTTAGATTGATAACAGTGAGCGTAATAGATATAGTAGTTGTCGTTCTGTCGATCATATAAGCATAATATGGCTAATAATATGAGTTAGGCTGATAATAATAAGAGTAATAGGTATAGTAAATGTCGTGCTATCGATCATATCTGCATAATATGGTTAATAATATGAGTTAGATTGATAATAGTGAGTGTAATAAGTATAGTAATTGTCGTTCTATCGATCATATAAGCATAATATGGCTAATAATATGAGTTAGATTGATAATAATAAGAGTAATAAGTATAGTAATTATCGTTCTATCGATCATTTAAGCATAATATGGCTAATAATATGAGTTAGATTGATAACAATAACAGTAATAAGTCTAGTAATTGTCGTTCTATCGATAATATAAGCATGATATGGCTAATAATATGAGTTAGATTGATAATAAGAGTAATGAGTATAGTAATTGTAGTTCTATCGATCATATCTACATAATATGGTTAATAATATGAGTTAGATTCATAATAATAAGTGTAATAAGTATAGTGATTGTCGTTCTATCGAACAAATGTGCATAATATGGTTAATAATATGAGTTAGATTGATAACAGTGAGTGTAATAAGTATAGTAATTGTCGTTCTGTCGATCATATAAGCATAATATGGCTAATAATATGAGTCAGATTGATAATAATAAGAGTAATAAGTATAGTAATTGTCGTTCCATCGATCATTTAAGCATAATATGGCTAATAATATGAGTTAGATTGATAATACTAAGAGTAGTGAGTATAGTATATGTAGTTCTATCGATCATATAAGCATAATATGGCTAATAATATGAGTTAGATTGATAACAATAAGAGTAATAAGTATAGTAATTGTCGTTCTATCGATCATATAAGCATAATATGGCTAATAATATGAGTTAGAGTGATAATACTAAGAGTAGCGGGTATAGTAATTCTCATTCTATCGATCATGTAAGCATAATATGGCTAATAATATGAGTTAGATTGATAATAAAAAGAGTAATGAGTATAGTAATTGTAGTTCTATCGATCATTTAAGCATAATATGGCTAATAATATGAGTTAGATTGATAATGATAACAGTAATAAGTATAGTAATTGTCGCTCTATCGTTATTATAAGCATAATATTGTTAATAATATGAGTTAGATTGATAATGATACGAGTAATAAGTATAGTAATTGTCGTTCTATCGATCATTTAAGCATAATATGGCTAATAATATGAGTTAGGTTGATAATAATAAGAGGAATATGTACAGTGATTGTCGTTCTATCGATCAAATTTGCATAATATGGTTAATAATATGAGTTAGATTGATAACAGTGAGCGTAATAGATATAGTAGTTGTCGTTCTGTCGATCATATAAGCATAATATGGCTAATAATATGAGTTAGGCTGATAATAATAAGAGTAATAGGTATAGTAAATGTCGTGCTATCGATCATATCTGCATAATATGGTTAATAATATGAGTTAGATTGATAATAGTGAGTGTAATAAGTATAGTAATTGTCGTTCTATCGATCATATAAGCATAATATGGCTAATAATATGAGTTAGATTGATAATAATAAGAGTAATAAGTATAGTAATTATCGTTCTATCGATCATTTAAGCATAATATGGCTAATAATATGAGTTAGATTGATAACAATAACAGTAATAAGTCTAGTAATTGTCGTTCTATCGATAATATAAGCATGATATGGCTAATAATATGAGTTAGATTGATAATAAGAGTAATGAGTATAGTAATTGTAGTTCTATCGATCATATCTACATAATATGGTTAATAATATGAGTTAGATTCATAATAATAAGTGTAATAAGTATAGTGATTGTCGTTCTATCGAACAAATGTGCATAATATGGTTAATAATATGAGTTAGATTGATAACAGTGAGTGTAATAAGTATAGTAATTGTCGTTCTGTCGATCATATAAGCATAATATGGCTAATAATATGAGTCAGATTGATAATAATAAGAGTAATAAGTATAGTAATTGTCGTTCCATCGATCATTTAAGCATAATATGGCTAATAATATGAGTTAGATTGATAATACTAAGAGTAGTGAGTATAGTATATGTAGTTCTATCGATCATAGAAGCATAATATGGCTAATAATATGAGTTAGATTGATAATAATAAGAGTAATAAGTATAGTAATTGTCGTTCTATCGATCATTGAAGCATTATATGGCTAATAATATGAGTTAGATTGATAATAAGAGTAATGAGTATAGTAATTGTAGTTCTATCGATCATATCTACATAATATGGTTATTAATATGAGTTAGATTCATAATAATAAGTGTAATAAGTATAGTGATTGTCGTTCTATCGAACAAATGTGCATAATATGGTTAATAATATGAGTTAGATTGATAACAGTGAGTGTAACAAGTATAGTAATTGTCGTTCGGTCGATCATATAAGCATAATATGGCTAATAATATGAGTTAGGCTGATAATAATAAGAGTAATAGGTATAGTAAATGTCGTGCTATCGATCATTTCTGCATAATATGGTTAATAATATGAGTTAGATTGATAATAGTGAGTGTAATAAGTATAGTAAGTGTCGTTCTATCGATCACATTAGCATAGTATGGTTAATAATATGAGTCAGATTGATTATAATAAGAGTAATAAGTATAGTAATTGTCGTTCTATCGATCATATCTGCATAATATGGTTAATAATATGAGTTAGATTCATAATAATAAGAGTGATAGGTATAGTAATTGTCGTTCTATTGCTCATATAAGCATAATATGTCTAATAATATGAGTTAGGTTGATAATAATAAGAGTAATAAGTATAGTGATTGTCGTTCTATCGATCAAATTTGCATAATATGGTTAATAATATGAGTTAGATTGATAACAGTGAGTGTAATAAATATAGTAGTTGTCGTTCTGTCGATCATATAAGCATAATATGTCTAATAATATGTGTTAGATTGATAATAATAAGAGTAATGAGTATAGTAATTGTCGATCTATCGATCATATCAGCATAATATGGGTAATAAAATGAGTTGGATTGATAATAATAAGAGTAATGAGTATAGTAATTGTCGTTCTATCGATCATTTAAGTATAATATGGCTAATAATATGAGTTAGATTGATAATAATAACAGTAATAAGTATAGTAATTGTCGGTCTATCGATAATATAAGCATAATATGGCTAATAATATGAGTTAGATTGATAATACTAAGAGTAGTGAGTATAGTATATGTAGTTCTATCGATCATAGAAGCATAATATGGCTAATAATATGAGTTAGATTGATAATAATAAGAGTAATAAGTATAGTAATTGTCGTTCTATCGATCATTGAAGCATTATATGGCTAATAATATGAGTTAGATTGATAATAAGAGTAATGAGTATAGTAATTGTAGTTCTATCGATCATATCTACATAATATGGTTAATAATATGAGTTAGATTCATAATAATAAGTGTAATAAGTATAGTGATTGTCGTTCTATCGAACAAATGTGCATAATATGGTTAATAATATGAGTTAGATTGATAACAGTGAGTGTAATAAGTATAGTAATTGTCGTTCGGTCGATCATATAAGCATAATATGGCTAATAATATGAGTTAGGCTGATAATAATAAGAGTAATAGGTATAGTAAATGTCGTGCTATCGATCATTTCTGCATAATATGGTTAATAATATGAGTTAGATTGATAATAATAAGAGTAATGAGTATAGTAATTGTCGTTCTATCGATCATATCAGCATAATATGGGTAATAAAATGAGTTGGATTGATAATAATAAGAGTAATGAGTATAGTAATTGTCGTTCTATCGATCATTTAAGTATAATAAGGCTAATAATATGAGTTAGATAGATAATAATAACAGTAATAAGTATAGTAATTGTCGGTCTATCGATAATATAAGCATAATATGGCTAATAATATGAGTTAGATTGATAATACTAAGAGTAGTGAGTATAGTAATTCTCGTTCTATCGATCATATAAGCATAATATGGCTAATAATATGAGTTAGATTGATAACAATAAGAGTAATAAGTATAGTAATTGTCGTTCTATCGATCATATAAGCATAATATGGCTAATAATATGAGTTAGAGTGATAATACTAAGAGTAGCGGGTATAGTAATTCTCATTCTATCGATCATGTAAGCATAATATGGCTAATAATATGAGTTAGATTGATAATAATAAGAGTAATGAGTATAGTAATTGTAGTTCTATCGATCATTTAAGCATAATATGGCTAATAATATGAGTTAGATTGATAATGATAACAGTAATAAGTATAGTAATTGTCGCTCTATCGTTATTATAAGCATAATATTGTTAATAATATGAGTTAGATTGATAATGATACGAGTAATAAGTATAGTAATTGTCGTTCTATCGATCATTTAAGCATAATATGGCTAATAATATGAGTTAGGTTGATAATAATAAGAGGAATATGTACAGTGATTGTCGTTCTATCGATCAAATTTGCATAATATGGTTAATAATATGAGTTAGATTGATAACAGTGAGCGTAATAGATATAGTAGTTGTCGTTCTGTCGATCATATAAGCATAATATGGCTAATAATATGAGTTAGGCTGATAATAATAAGAGTAATAGGTATAGTAAATGTCGTGCTATCGATCATATCTGCATAATATGGTTAATAATATGAGTTAGATTGATAATAGTGAGTGTAATAAGTATAGTAATTGTCGTTCTATCGATCATATAAGCATAATATGGCTAATAATATGAGTTAGATTGATAATAATAAGAGTAATAAGTATAGTAATTATCGTTCTATCGATCATTTAAGCATAATATGGCTAATAATATGAGTTAGATTGATAACAATAACAGTAATAAGTCTAGTAATTGTCGTTCTATCGATAATATAAGCATGATATGGCTAATAATATGAGTTAGATTGATAATAAGAGTAATGAGTATAGTAATTGTAGTTCTATCGATCATATCTACATAATATGGTTAATAATATGAGTTAGATTCATAATAATAAGTGTAATAAGTATAGTGATTGTCGTTCTATCGAACAAATGTGCATAATATGGTTAATAATATGAGTTAGATTGATAACAGTGAGTGTAATAAGTATAGTAATTGTCGTTCTGTCGATCATATAAGCATAATATGGCTAATAATATGAGTCAGATTGATAATAATAAGAGTAATAAGTATAGTAATTGTCGTTCCATCGATCATTTAAGCATAATATGGCTAATAATACGAGTTAGATTGATAATAATAAGAATAATAAGTATAGTAATTGTCGTTCTATCGATCAAATTTGCATAATATGGTTAATAATATGAGTTAGATTGATAACAGTGAGTGTAATAAATATAGTAGTTGTCGTTCTGTCGATCATATAAGCATAATATGGCTAATAATACGAGTTAGGCTGATAATAATAAGAGTAATAGGTATAGTAAATGTCGTGCTATCGATCATATCTGCATAATATGGTTAATAATATGAGTTAGATTGATAATAGTGAGTGTAATAAGTATAGTAATTGTCGTTCTATCGATCATATAAGCATAATATGGCTAATAATATGAGTTAGATTGATAATAATAAGAGTAATAAGTATAGTCATTATCGTCCTATCGATCATTTAAGCATAATATGGCTAATAATATGAGTTAGATTGATAACAATAACAGTAATAAGTCTAGTAATTGTCGTTCTATCGATAATATAAGCATGATATGGCTAATAATATGAGTTAGATTGATAATACTAAGAGTAGTGAGTATAGTAATTGTAGTTCTATCGATCATTTAAGCATAATATGGCTTATAATATGAGTTAGATTGATAATAATAACAGTAATAAGTATAGTAATTGTCGTTCTATCGATAATATAAGCATAATATGGCTAATAATATGAGTTAGATTGATAATACTAAGAGTAGTGAGTATAGTAATTCTCGTTCTATCGATCATAGAAGCATAATATGGCTAATAATATGAGTTAGATTGATAATAATAAGAGTAATAAGTATAGTAATTGTCGTTCTATCGATCATTGAAGCATTATATGGCTAATAATATGAGTTAGATTGATAATAAGAGTAATGAGTATAGTAATTGTAGTTCTATCGATCATATCTACATAATATGGTTAATAATATGAGTTAGATTCATAATAATAAGTGTAATAAGTATAGTGATTGTCGTTCTATCGAACAAATGTGCATAATATGGTTAATAATATGATTTAGATTGATAACAGTGAGTGTAATAAGTATAGTAATTGTCGTTCTGTCGATTATATAAGCATAATATGGCTAATAATATGAGTCAGATTGATAATAATAAGAGTAATAAGTATAGTAATTGTCGTTCCATCGATCATTTAAGCATAATATGGCTAATAATACGAGTTAGATGGATAATAATAAGAATAATAAGTATAGTAATTGTCGTTCTATCGATCATATAAGCATAATATAGCTAATAATATGAGTTAGGCTGATAATAATAAGAGTAATAGGTATAGTAAATGTCGTGCTATCGATCATTTCTGCATAATATGGTTAATAATATGAGTTAGATTGATAATAGTGAGTGTAATAAGTATAGTAAGTGTCGTTCTATCGATCATATTAGCATAATATGGTTAATAATATGAGTCAGATTGAATATAATAGGAGTAATAAGTATAGTAATTGTCGTTCTATCGATCAAATTTGCATAATATGGTTAATAATATGAGTTAGATTGATAACAGTGAGTGTAATAAGTATAGTAATTGTCGTTCTGTCGATCATATAAGCATAATATGGCTAATAATATGAGTCAGATTGATAATAATAAGAGTAATAAGTATAGTAATTGTCGTTCCATCGATCATTTAAGCATAATAAGGCTAATAATATGAGTTAGATAGATAATAATAACAGTAATAAGTATAGTAATTGTCGGTCTATCGATAATATAAGCATAATATGGCTAATAATATGAGTTAGATTGATAATACTAAGAGTAGTGAGTATAGTAATTCTCGTTCTATCGATCATATAAGCATAATATGGCTAATAATATGAGTTAGATTGATAACAATAAGAGTAATAAGTATAGTAATTGTCGTTCTATCGATCATATAAGCATAATATGGCTAATAATATGAGTTAGAGTGATAATACTAAGAGTAGCGGGTATAGTAATTCTCATTCTATCGATCATGTAAGCATAATATGGCTAATAATATGAGTTAGATTGATAATAATAAGAGTAATGAGTATAGTAATTGTAGTTCTATCGATCATTTAAGCATAATATGGCTAATAATATGAGTTAGATTGATAATGATAACAGTAATAAGTATAGTAATTGTCGCTCTATCGTTATTATAAGCATAATATTGTTAATAATATGAGTTAGATTGATAATGATACGAGTAATAAGTATAGTAATTGTCGTTCTATCGATCATTTAAGCATAATATGGCTAATAATATGAGTTAGGTTGATAATAATAAGAGGAATATGTACAGTGATTGTCGTTCTATCGATCAAATTTGCATAATATGGTTAATAATATGAGTTAGATTGATAACAGTGAGCGTAATAGATATAGTAGTTGTCGTTCTGTCGATCATATAAGCATAATATGGCTAATAATATGAGTTAGGCTGATAATAATAAGAGTAATAGGTATAGTAAATGTCGTGCTATCGATCATATCTGCATAATATGGTTAATAATATGAGTTAGATTGATAATAGTGAGTGTAATAAGTATAGTAATTGTCGTTCTATCGATCATATAAGCATAATATGGCTAATAATATGAGTTAGATTGATAATAATAAGAGTAATAAGTATAGTAATTATCGTTCTATCGATCATTTAAGCATAATATGGCTAATAATATGAGTTAGATTGATAACAATAACAGTAATAAGTCTAGTAATTGTCGTTCTATCGATAATATAAGCATGATATGGCTAATAATATGAGTTAGATTGATAATAAGAGTAATGAGTATAGTAATTGTAGTTCTATCGATCATATCTACATAATATGGTTAATAATATGAGTTAGATTCATAATAATAAGTGTAATAAGTATAGTGATTGTCGTTCTATCGAACAAATGTGCATAATATGGTTAATAATATGAGTTAGATTGATAACAGTGAGTGTAATAAGTATAGTAATTGTCGTTCTGTAGATCATATAAGCATAATATGGCTAATAATATGAGTCAGATTGATAATAATAAGAGTAATAAGTATAGTAATTGTCGTTCCATCGATCATTTAAGCATAATATGGCTAATAATACGAGTTAGATTGATAATAATAAGAATAATAAGTATAGTAATTGTCGTTCTATCGATCAAATTTGCATAATATGGTTAATAATATGAGTTAGATTGATAACAGTGAGTGTAATAAATATAGTAGTTGTCGTTCTGTCGATCATATAAGCATAATATGGCTAATAATACGAGTTAGGCTGATAATAATAAGAGTAATAGGTATAGTAAATGTCGTGCTATCGATCATATCTGCATAATATGGTTAATAATATGAGTTAGATTGATAATAGTGAGTGTAATAAGTATAGTAATTGTCGTTCTATCGATCATATAAGCATAATATGGCTAATAATATGAGTTAGATTGATAATAATAAGAGTAATAAGTATAGTCATTATCGTCCTATCGATCATTTAAGCATAATATGGCTAATAATATGAGTTAGATTGATAACAATAACAGTAATAAGTCTAGTAATTGTCGTTCTATCGATAATATAAGCATGATATGGCTAATAATATGAGTTAGATTGATAATACTAAGAGTAGTGAGTATAGTAATTGTAGTTCTATCGATCATTTAAGCATAATATGGCTTATAATATGAGTTAGATTGATAATAATAACAGTAATAAGTATAGTAATTGTCGTTCTATCGATAATATAAGCATAATATGGCTAATAATATGAGTTAGATTGATAATACTAAGAGTAGTGAGTATAGTAATTCTCGTTCTATCGATCATAGAAGCATAATATGGCTAATAATATGAGTTAGATTGATAATAATAAGAGTAATAAGTATAGTAATTGTCGTTCTATCGATCATTGAAGCATTATATGGCTAATAATATGAGTTAGATTGATAATAAGAGTAATGAGTATAGTAATTGTAGTTCTATCGATCATATCTACATAATATGGTTAATAATATGAGTTAGATTCATAATAATAAGTGTAATAAGTATAGTGATTGTCGTTCTATCGAACAAATGTGCATAATATGGTTAATAATATGATTTAGATTGATAACAGTGAGTGTAATAAGTATAGTAATTGTCGTTCTGTCGATTATATAAGCATAATATGGCTAATAATATGAGTCAGATTGATAATAATAAGAGTAATAAGTATAGTAATTGTCGTTCCATCGATCATTTAAGCATAATATGGCTAATAATACGAGTTAGATGGATAATAATAAGAATAATAAGTATAGTAATTGTCGTTCTATCGATCATATAAGCATAATATAGCTAATAATATGAGTTAGGCTGATAATAATAAGAGTAATAGGTATAGTAAATGTCGTGCTATCGATCATTTCTGCATAATATGGTTAATAATATGAGTTAGATTGATAATAGTGAGTGTAATAAGTATAGTAAGTGTCGTTCTATCGATCATATTAGCATAATATGGTTAATAATATGAGTCAGATTGATTATAATAGGAGTAATAAGTATAGTAATTGTCGTTCTATCGATCAAATTTGCATAATATGGTTAATAATATGAGTTAGATTGATAACAGTGAGTGTAATAAGTATAGTAATTGTCGTTCTGTCGATCATATAAGCATAATATGGCTAATAATATGAGTCAGATTGATAATAATAAGAGTAATAAGTATAGTAATTGTCGTTCCATCGATCATTTAAGCATAATATGGCTAATAATACGAGTTAGATTGATAATAATAAGAATAATAAGTATAGTAATTGTCGTTCTATCGATCAAATTTGCATAATATGGTTAATAATATGAGTTAGATTGATAACAGTGAGTGTAATAAATATAGTAGTTGTCGTTCTGTCGATCATATAAGCATAATATGGCTAATAATACGAGTTAGGCTGATAATAATAAGAGTAATAGGTATAGTAAATGTCGTGCTATCGATCATATCTGCATAATATGGTTAATAATATGAGTTAGATTGATAATAGTGAGTGTAATAAGTATAGTAATTGTCGTTCTATCGATCATATAAGTATAATATGGCTAATAATATGAGTTAGATTGATAATAATAAGAGTAATAAGTATAGTCATTATCGTCCTATCGATCATTTAAGCATAATATGGCTAATAATATGAGTTAGATTGATAACAATAACAGTAATAAGTCTAGTAATTGTCGTTCTATCGATAATATAAGCATGATATGGCTAATAATATGAGTTAGATTGATAACACTAAGAGTAGTGAGTATAGTAATTGTAGTTCTATCGATCATTTAAGCATAATATGGCTTATAATATGAGTTAGATTGATAATAATAACAGTAATAAGTATAGTAATTGTCGTTCTATCGATAATATAAGCATAATATGGCTAATAATATGAGTTAGATTGATAATACTAAGAGTAGTGAGTATAGTAATTCTCGTTCTATCGATCATAGAAGCATAATATGGCTAATAATATGAGTTAGATTGATAATAATAAGAGTAATAAGTATAGTAATTGTCGTTCTATCGATCATTGAAGCATTATATGGCTAATAATATGAGTTACATTGATAATAAGAGTAATGAGTATAGTAATTGTAGTTCTATCGATCATATCTACATAATATGGTTAATAATATGAGTTAGATTCATAATAATAAGTGTAATAAGTATAGTGATTGTCGTTCTATCGAACAAATGTGCATAATATGGTTAATAATATGATTTAGATTGATAACAGTGAGTGTAATAAGTATAGTAATTGTCGTTCTGTCGATTATATAAGCATAATATGGCTAATAATATGAGTCAGATTGATAATAATAAGAGTAATAAGTATAGTAATTGTCGTTCCATCGATCATTTAAGCATAATATGGCTAATAATACGAGTTAGATGGATAATAATAAGAATAATAAGTATAGTAATTGTCGTTCTATCGATCATATAAGCATAATATAGCTAATAATATGAGTTAGGCTGATAATAATAAGAGTAATAGGTATAGTAAATGTCGTGCTATCGATCATTTCTGCATAATATGGTTAATAATATGAGTTAGATTGATAATAGTGAGTGTAATAAGTATAGTAAGTGTCGTTCTATCGATCATATTAGCATAATATGGTTAATAATATGAGTCAGATTGATTATAATAGGAGTAATAAGTATAGTAATTGTCGTTCTATCGATCATATCTGCATAATAAGGTTAATAATATGAGTTAGATTGATAAAAGTGAGTGTAATAAGTATAGTAATTGTCGTTCTATTGCTCATATAAGCATAATATGTCTAATAATATGAGTTAGATTGATAATAATAAGAGTAATGAGTATAGTAATTGTCGTTCTATCGATCATATAAGCATAATATGGGTAATAAAATGAGTTGGATTGATAATAATAAGAGTAATGAGTATAGTAATTGTAGTTCTATCGATCATTTAAGCATAATATGGCTAATAATATGAGTTAGATTGATAATAATAACAGTAATAAGTATAGTAATTGTCGGTCTATTGATAATATAAGCATAATATGGCTAATAATATGAGTTAGATTGATAATACTAAGAGTAGTGGGTATAGTAATTCTCATTCTATCGATCATATAAGCATAATATGGCTAATAATATGAGTTAGATTGATAATAATAAGAGTAATAAGTATAGTAATTGTCGCTCTATCGATCATTTAAGCATACTATGGCTAATAATACGAGTTAGATTGATAATAGCAAGTGTAATAACTATAGTAATTATCGTTCTATCGATCATTTAAGCATAATATGGCTAATAATATGAGTTAGGTTGATAATAATAAGAGTAATAAGTATAGTGATTGTCGTTCTATCGATCAAATTTGCATAATATGGTTAATAATATGAGTTAGATTGATAACAGTGAGTGTAATAAGTATAGTAGTTGTCGTTCTGTCGATCATATAAGCATATTATGGCTAATAATATGAGTTAGGCTGATAATAATAAGAGTAATAGGCATAGTAAATGTCGTGCTATCGATCATTTCTGCATAATATGGTTAATAATATGAGTTAGATTGATAATAGTGAGTGTAATAAGTATAGTAAGTGTCGTTCTATCGATCATATTAGCATAATATGGTTAATAATATGAGTCAGATTGATTATAATAGGAGTAATCAGTATAGTAATTGTCGTTCTATCGATCATATCTGCATAATAAGGTTAATAATATGAGTTAGATTCATAATAATAAGAGTAATAAGTATAGTAATTGTCGTTGTATTGCTCATATAAGCATAATATGTCTAATAATATGAGTTAGATTGATAATAATAAGAGTAATGAGTATAGTAATTGTCGTTCTATCGGTCATATAAGCATACAATGGGTAATAAAATGAGTTGGATTGATAATAATAAGAGTAATGAGTATAGTAATTGTCGTTCTATCGATCATTTAAGCATAATATGGCTAATAATATGAGTTAGATTGATAATAATAACAGTAATAAGTATAGTAATCGTCGGTCTATCGATAATATAAGCATAATATGGCTAATAATATGAGTTAGATTGATAATACTAAGAGTAGTGAGTATAGTAATTCTCGTTCTATCGATCATACAAGCATAATATGGCTAATAATATGAGTTAGATTGATAATAATAAGAGTAATAAGTATAGTAATTGTCGTTCTATCGATCATTGAAGCATTATATGGCTAATAATATGAGTTAGATTGATAATAAGAGTAATGAGTATAGTAATTGTAGTTCTATCGATCATATCTACATAATATGGTTAATAATATGAGTTAGATTCATAATAATAAGTGTAATAAGTATAGTGATTGTCGTTCTATCGAACAAATGTGCATAATATGGTTAATAATATGAGTTAGATTGATAACAGTGAGTGTAATAAGTATAGTAATTGTCGTTCTGTCGATCATATAAGCATAATATGGCTAATAATATGAGTCAGATTGATAATAATAAGAGTAATAAGTATAGTAATTGTCGTTCCATCGATCATTTAAGCATAATATGGCTAATAATACGAGTTAGATTGATAATAATAAGAATAATAAGTATAGTAATTGTCGTTCTATGGATCATATAAGCATAATATAGCTAATAATATGAGTTAGGTTGATAATAATAAGAGTAATAGGTATAGTAGTTGTCGTTCTATCGATTATATAAGCATAATATGGCTAATAATATAACTTAGATTGATAATAGCAAGTGTAATAAGTATAGTAACTATCGTTCTATCGATCATTTAAGCATAATATGGCTAATAATATGAGTTAGGTTGATAATAATAAGAGTAATAAGTACAGTGATTGTCGTTCTATCGATCAAATTTGCATAATATGGTTAATAATATGAGTTAGATTGATAACAGTGAGTGCAATAAGTATAGTAGTTGTCGTTCTGTCAATCATATAAGCATAATATGGCTAATAATATGAGTTAGGCTGATAATAATAAGAGTAATAGGTATAGTAAATGTCGTGCTATCGATCATTTCTGCATAATATGGTTAATAATATGAGTTAGATTGATAATAGTGAGTGTAATAAGTATAGTAAGTGTCGTTCTATCGATCATATTAGCATAATATGGTTAATAATATGAGTCAGATTGATTATAATAGGACTAGTAAGTATAGTAATTGTCGTTCTATCGATCATATCTGCATAATAAGGTTAATAATATGAGTTAGATTCATAATAATAAGAGTAATAAGTATAATAATTATCGTTCTATCGATCATTTAAGCATAATATGGCTAATAATATGAGTTAGAATGATAACAATAAGAGTAATAAGTATAGTAATTGTCGTTCTATCGATCATGTAAGCATAATATGGCTAATAATATTTGTTAGAGTGATAATACTAAGAGTAGTGAGTATAGTAATTCTCATTCTATCGATCATATAAGCATAATATGGCTAATAATATGAGTTAGATTGATAATAATAAGAGTAATGAGTCTAGTGATTGTCGTTCTATCGATCAAATTTGCATAATATGTTTAATAATATGAGTTAGATTGATAACAGTGAGTGTAATAAGTATAGTAATTGTCGTCCTGTCAATCATATAAGCATAATATGGCTAATAATATGAGTTAAATTGATAATAATAAGAGTAATAGGTACAGTAATTGTCGTTCTATCGATCATTTAAGCATAATATGGCTAATAATATGAGTTAGATTGACAATACTAAGAGTAGTGAGTATAGTAATTCTCGTTCTATCGATCATAAAAGCATAATATGGCTAACAATATGAGTTAGATTGATAACAATAAGAGTAATAAGTATAGTAATTGTCGTTCTATCGATCATATAAGCATAATATGGCTAATAATATGAGTTAGATTGACAATACTAAGAGTAGTGAGTATAGTAATTCTCGTTCTATCGATCATATAAGCATAATATGGCTAATAATATGAGTTAGATTGATAATACTAAGAGTAGTGAGTATAGTAATTCTCGTTCTATCGATCATATAAGCATAATATGGCTAAAAATATGAGTTAGATTGATAACAATAAGAGTAATAAGTATAGTAATTGTCGTTCTATCGATCATATAAGCATAATATGGCTAATAATATGAGTTAGAGTGATAATACTAAGAGTAGTGAGTATAGTAATTCTCATTCTATCGATCATATAAGCATAATATGGCTAATAATATGAGTTAGATTGATAATAATAAGAGCAATGGGTATAGTAATTGTAGTTCTATCGATCATTTAAGCATAATATGGCTAATAATATGAGTTAGATTGACAATACTAAGAGTAGTGAGTATAGTAATTCTCGTTCTATCGATCATATAAGCATAATATGGCTAATAATATAAGTTAGATTGATAATACTAAGAGTAGTGAGTATAGTAATTGTCGTTCTATCGATCATTTAAGCATAATATGGCTAATAATATGATTTAGATTGATAATAGTAACAGTAATAAGTATAGTAATTGTCGATCTATCGATAATATAAGCATAATATGGCTAATAATATGAGTTAGATTGATAATACTAAGAGTAGTGAGTATAGTAATTCTCGTTCTATGGATCATATAAGCATAATATGGCTAATGATATGAGTTAGAGTGATAATACTAAGAGTAGTGAGTACAGTAATTCTCATTCTAACGATCATATAAGCATAATATGGCTAATAATATGAGTTAGATTGATAATAATAAGAGTAATGAGTTTAGTGATTGTCGTTCTATCGATCAAATTTGCATAATATGGTTAATAATATGAGTTAGATTGATAACAGTGAGTGTAATAAGTATAGTAATTGTCGTCCTGTCAATCATATAAGCATAATATGGCTAATAATATGAGTTAAATTGATAATAATAAGAGTAATAGGTACAGTAATTGTCGTTCTATCGATCATTTAAGCATAATATGGCTAATAATATGAGTTAGGTTGATAATAATAAGATTAATATGTATAGTGATTGTCGTTCTATCGATCAAATTTGCATAATATGGTTAATAATATGAGTTAGATTGATAACAGTGAGTGTAATAAATATAGTAGTTGTCGTTCTGTCGATCATATAAGCATAATACGTCTAATAATATGAGTTAGGCTGATAATAATAAGAGTAATAGGTATAGTAAATGTCGTGCTATCGATCATATCTGCATGATATGGTTAATAATATGAGTTAGATTGATAATAGTGAGTGTAATAAATATAGTAATTGTCGTTCTATCGATCATATAAGCATAATATGGCTAATAATATGAGTTAGATTGATAATAATAAGAGTAATAAGTATAATAATTATCGTTCTATCGATCATTTAAGCATAATATGGCTAATAATATGAGTTAGAATGATAACAATAAGAGTAATAAGTATAGTAATTGTCGTTCTATCGATCATGTAAGCATAATATGGCTAATAATATGAGTTAGAGTGATAATACTAAGAGTAGTGAGTATAGTAATTCTCATTCTATCGATCATATAAGCATAATATGGCTAATAATATGAGTTAGATTGATAATAATAAGAGTAATGAGTTTAGTGATTGTCGTTCTATCGATCAAATTTGCATAATATGGTTAATAATATGAGTTAGATTGATAGCAGTGAGTGTAATAAGTATAGTAATTGTCGTCCTGTCAATCATATAAGCATAATATGGCTAATAATATGAGTTAAATTGATAATAATAAGAGTAATAGGTACAGTAATTGTCGTTCTATCGATCATTTAAGCATAATATGGCTAATAATATGAGTTAGGTTGATAATAATAAGATTAATATGTATAGTGATTGTCGTTCTATCGATCAAATTTGCATAATATGGTTAATAATATGAGTTAGATTGATAACAGTGAGTGTAATAAATATAGTAGTTGTCGTTCTGTCGATCATATAAGCATAATACGTCTAATAATATGAGTTAGGCTGATAATAATAAGAGTAATAGGTATAGTAAATGTCGTGCTATCGATCATATCTGCATGATATGGTTAATAATATGAGTTAGATTGATAATAGTGAGTGTAATAAATATAGTAATTGTCGTTCTATCGATCATATAAGCATAATATGGCTAATAATATGAGTTAGATTGATAATAATAAGAGTAATAAGTATAATAATTATCGTTCTATCGATCATTTAAGCATAATATGGCTAATAATATGAGTTAGAATGATAACAATAAGAGTAATAAGTATAGTAATTGTCGTTCTATCGATCATGTAAGCATAATATGGCTAATAATATGAGTTAGATTGATAATACTAAGAGTAGTGAGTATAGTAATTCTCGTTCTATCGATCATATAAGCATAATATGGCTAATAATATGAGTTAGATTGATAATAATAACAGTAATAAGTATAGTAATTGTCGTTCTATCGATATTATAAGCATAATATTGTTAATAATATGAGTTAGTTTGATAATAATACGAGTAATACGTATAGTAATTGTCGTTCTATCGATCATTTAAGCATAATATGGCTAATAATATGAGTTAGGTTGATAATAATAAGATTAATATGTATAGTGATTGTCGTTCTATCGATCAAATTTGCATAATATGGCTAAAAATATGAGTTAGATTGATAACAATAAGAGTAATAAGTATAGTAATTGTCGTTCTATCGATCATATAAGCATAATATGGCTAATAATATGAGTTAGATTGATAATAATAAGAGTAATGAGTTTAGTGATTGTCGTACTATCGATCAAATTTGCATAATATGGTTAATAATATGAGTTAGATTGATAACAGTGAGTGTAATAAGTATAGTAATTGTCGTCCTGTCAATCATATAAGCATAATATGGCTAATAATATGAGGTAAATTGATAATAATAACAGTAATAAGTATAGTAATTGTCGTTCTATCGATATTATAAGCATAATATGGCTAATAATATGAGTTAGATTGATAATAATAAGAGCAATGAGTATAGTAATTGTAGTTCTATCGATCATTTAAGCATAATATGGCTAATAATATGAGTTAGGTTGATAATAATAAGATTAATATGTATAGTGATTGTCGTTCTATCGATCAAATTTGCATAATATGGTTAATAATATGAGTTAGATTGATAACAGTGAGTGTAATAAGTATAGTAATTGTCGTCCTGTCAATCATATAAGCATAATATGGCTAATAATATGAGTTAAATTGATAATAATAAGAGTAATAGGTACAGTAATTGTCGTTCTATCGATCATTTAAGCTTAATATGGCTAATAATATGAGTTAGATTGATAATACTAAGAGTAGTGAGTATAGTAATTCTCGTTCTATCGATCATATAAGCATAATATGGCTAATAATATGAGTTAGATTGACAATACTAAGAGTAGTGAGTATAGTAATTCTCGTTCTATCGATCATATAAGCATAATATGGCTAACAATATGAGTTAGATTGATAACAATAAGAGTAATAAGTATAGTAATTGTCGTTCTATCGATCATATAAGCATAATATGGCTAATAATATGAGTTAGAGTGATAATACTAAGAGTAGTGAGTATAGTAATTCTCATTCTATCGATCATATAAGCATAATATGGCTAATAATATGAGTTAGATTGATAATAATAAGAGCAATGAGTATAGTAATTGTAGTTCTATCGATCATTTAAGCATAATATGGCTAATAATATGAGTTAGATTGATAATAATAACAGTAATAAGTATAGTAATTGTCGTTCTATCGATATTATAAGCATAATATTGTTAATAATATGAGTTAGATTGATAATAATACGAGTAATAAGTATAGTAATTGTCGTTCTATCGATCATTTAAGCATAATATGGCTAATAATATGAGTTAGGTTGATAATAATAAGACTAATATGTATAGTGATTGTCGTTCTATCGATCAAATTTGCATAATATGGTTAATAATATGAGTTAGATTGATAACAGTGGGTGTAATAAATATAGTAGTTGTCGTTCTGTCGATCATATAAGCATAATACGTCTAATAATATGAGTTAGGCTGATAATAATAAGATTAATAGGTATAGTAAATGTCGTGCTATCGATCATATCTGCATAATATGGTTAATAACATGAGTTAGATTGATAATAGTGAGTGTAATAAGTATAGTAATTGTCGTTCTATCGATCATATAAGCATAATATGGCTAATAATATGAGTTAGATTGATAATAATAAGAGTAATAAGTATAGTAATTATCGTTCTATCGATCATTTAAGCATAATATGGCTAATAATATGAGTTAGATTGATAACAATAAAAGTAATAAGTATAGTAATTGTCGTTCTATCGATCATATCTGCATAATATGGTTAATAATATGAGTTAGATTGATAATAATAAGAGTAATAAGTATAGTAGTTGTAGTTCTATTGCTCATATAAGCATAATATGGCTAATAATATGAGTTAGATTGATAATAATAAGAGTAATAAGTGTAGTAATTGTCGTTCTATCGATCATTTAAGCATAATATGGCTAATAATATGAGTTAGATTGACAATAATAAGAGTAATAAGTGTAGTAATTGTCGTTCTATCGATCATTTAAGCATAATATGGCTAATAATATGAGTTAGAATGATAACAATAAGAGTAATAAGTATAGTAATTGTCGTTCTATCGATCATGTAAGCATAATATGGCTAATAATATTTGTTAGAGTGATAATACTAAGAGTAGTGAGTATAGTAATTCTCATTCTATCGATCATATAAGCATAATATGGCTAATAATATGAGTTAGATTGATAATAATAAGAGTAATGAGTTTAGTGATTGTCGTTCTATCGATCAAATTTGCATAATATGTTTAATAATATGAGTTAGATTGACAATACTAAGAGTAGTGAGTATAGTAATTGTCGTTCTATCGATCATTTAAGCATAATATGGCTAATAATATGATTTAGATTGATAATAGTAACAGTAATAAGTATAGTAATTGTCGATCTATCGATAATATAAGCATAATATGGCTAATAATATGAGTTAGATTGATAATACTAAGAGTAGTGAGTATAGTAATTCTCGTTCCATGGATCATATAAGCATAATATGGCTAATGATATGAGTTAGAGTGATAATACTAAGAGTAGTGAGTACAGTAATTCTCATTCTAACGATCATATAAGCATAATATGGCTAATAATATGAGTTAGATTGATAATAATAAGAGTAATGAGTTTAGTGATTGTCGTTCTATCGATCAAATTTGCATAATATGGTTAATAATATGAGTTAGATTGATAACAGTGAGTGTAATAAGTATAGTAATTGTCGTCCTGTCAATCATATAAGCATAATATGGCTAATAATATGAGTTAAATTGATAATAATAAGAGTAATAGGTACAGTAATTGTCGTTCTATCGATCATTTAAGCATAATATGGCTAATAATATGAGTTAGGTTGATAATAATAAGATTAATATGTATAGTGATTGTCGTTCTATCGATCAAATTTGCATAATATGGTTAATAATATGAGTTAGATTGATAACAGTGAGTGTAATAAATATAGTAGTTGTCGTTCTGTCGATCATATAAGCATAATACGTCTAATAATATGAGTTAGGCTGATAATAATAAGAGTAATAGGTATAGTAAATGTCGTGCTATCGATCATATCTGCATGATATGGTTAATAATATGAGTTAGATTGATAATAGTGAGTGTAATAAATATAGTAATTGTCGTTCTATCGATCATATAAGCATAATATGGCTAATAATATGAGTTAGATTGATAATAATAAGAGTAATAAGTATAATAATTATCGTTCTATCGATCATTTAAGCATAATATGGCTAATAATATGAGTTAGAATGATAACAATAAGAGTAATAAGTATAGTAATTGTCGTTCTATCGATCATGTAAGCATAATATGGCTAATAATATGAGTTAGAGTGATAATACTAAGAGTAGTGAGTATAGTAATTCTCATTCTATCGATCATATAAGCATAATATGGCTAATAATATGAGTTAGATTGATAATAATAAGAGTAATGAGTTTAGTGATTGTCGTTCTATCGATCAAATTTGCATAATATGTTTAATAATATGAGTTAGATTGATAACAGTGAGTGTAATAAGTATAGTAATTGTCGTCCTGTCAATCATATAAGCATAATATGGCTAATAATATGAGTTAAATTGATAATAATAAGAGTAATAGGTACAGTAATTGTCGTTCTATCGATCATTTAAGCATAATATGGCTAATAATATGAGTTAGATTGACAATACTAAGAGTAGTGAGTATAGTAATTCTCGTTCTATCGATCATATAAGCATAATATGGCTAACAATATGAGTTAGATTGATAACAATAAGAGTAATAAGTATAGTAATTGTCGTTCTATCGATCATATAAGCATAATATGGCTAATAATATGAGTTAGATTGATAATACTAAGAGTAGTGAGTATAGTAATTCTCGTTCTATCGATCATATAAGCATAATATGGCTAAAAATATGAGTTAGATTGATAACAATAAGAGTAATAAGTATAGTAATTGTCGTTCTATCGATCATATAAGCATAATATGGCTAATAATATGAGTTAGAGTGATAATACTAAGAGTAGTGAGTATAGTAATTCTCATTCTATCGATCATATAAGCATAATATGGCTAATAATATGAGTTAGATTGATAATAATAAGAGCAATGAGTATAGTAATTGTAGTTCTATCGATCATTTAAGCATAATATGGCTAATAATATGAGTTAGATTGATAATAATAACAGTAAT
Organism: Megachile rotundata; assembly: GCF_050947335.1. NCBI lineage: Eukaryota > Metazoa > Arthropoda > Insecta > Hymenoptera > Megachilidae > Megachile > Megachile rotundata. The sequence goes on along the minus strand of NW_027473465.1, from coordinate 261,476 downwards.
AAGTATAGTAATTGTCGTTCTATCGATATTATAAGCATAATATTGTTAATAATATGAGTTAGATTGATAATAATACGAGTAATAAGTATAGTAATTGTCGTTCTATCGATCATTTAAGCATAATATGGCTAATAATATGAGTTAGGTTGATAATAATAAGAGTAATAAGTATAGTAATTATCGTTCTATCGATCATTTAAGCATAATATGGCTAATAATATGAGTTAGATTGATAACAATAAAAGTAATAAGTATAGTAATTGTCGTTCTATCGATCATATCTGCATAATATGGTTAATAATATGAGTTAGATTGATAATAATAAGAGTAATAAGTATAGTAGTTGTAGTTCTATTGCTCATATAAGCATAATATGGCTAATAATATGAGTTAGATTGATAATAATAAGAGTAATAAGTGTAGTAATTGTCGTTCTATCGAACATTTAAGCATAATATGGCTAATAATATGAGTTAGATTGACAATAATAAGAGTAATAAGTGTAGTAATTGTCGTTCTATCGATCATATAAGCATAATATGGCCAATAATATAAGTTAGATTGATAATAGGAAGTGTAATAAGTATAGTAAATGTCGTTCTATCGATCATATAAGCATAATATGGGTAATAATATGAGTTAGGTTGATAACAATAAGAGTAATGAGTATAGTAATTGTAGTTCTATCGATCATACAAGCATAATATGGCTAATAATATGAGTTAGATTGATAACAATAAAAGTAATAAGTATAGTAATTGTCGTTCTATCGATCATATCTGCATAATATGGTTAATAATATGAGTTAGATTGATAATAATAAGAGTAATAAGTATAGTAGTTGTAGTTCTATTGCTCATATAAGCATAATATGGCTAATAATATGAGTTAGATTGATAATAATAAGAGTAATAAGTGTAGTAATTGTCGTTCTATCGATCATTTAAGCATAATATGGCTAATAATATGAGTTAGATTGACAATAATAAGAGTAATAAGTGTAGTAATTGTCGTTCTATCGATCATATAAGCATAATATGGCCAATAATATAAGTTAGATTGATAATAGGAAGTGTAATAAGTATAGTAAATGTCGTTCTATCGATCATATAAGCATAATATGGGTAATAATATGAGTTAGATTGATAATAGTAAGAGTAATGTGTATAGTAATTGTCGTTCTATCGATCATATAAGCATAATATGGCTAATAATATGAGTTGTATTTATAATAATAAGAGTAATAAGTATAGTAATTGTCGTTCTATCGATCATATAAGCATAATATGGTTAATAATATGAGTTAGATTGATAATAATAAGAGTAATAAGTATAGTAATTGTCATTCTATCGATCATATAAGCATAATATGGCTAATAATATGAGTTAGATTCATAATAATAAGAGTGATAAGTATAGTAATTGTCATTCTATCGATAATATAAGCATAATATGGCTAATAATATGAGTTAGATTGATAATACTAAGAGTAGTGAGTATAGTAATTCTCGTTCTATCGATCATATAAGCATAATATGGCTAATAATATGAGTTATATTTATAATAATAAGAGTAATAAGTATAGTAATTGTCGTTCTATCGATCATATAAGCATAATATGTCTAATAATATGAGTTAGATTGATAACAATAAGAGTAATGAGTATAGTAATTGTAGTTCTATCGATCATATCTGCATAATATGGTTAATAATATGAGTTAGATTGATAATAATAAGAGTAATAAGTATAGTAGTTCTCATTCTATCGATCATATAAGCATAATATGGCTAATAATATGAGTTAGATTGATAATAATAAGAGTAATAAGTATAGTAATTGTCGTTCTATCGATCAAATTTGCATAATATGGCTAATAATATGTGTTAAATTGATAATAATAAGAGTAATAGGTACAGTAATTGTCGTTCTATCGATCATTTAAGCATAATATGGCTAATAATATGAGTTAGATTGATAATACTAAGAGTAGTAAGTATAGTAATTCTCGTTCTATCGATCATATCTGCATAATGTGGTTAATAATATGAGTTAGATTGATAATAGTAAGAGTAATGTGTATAGTAATTGTCGTTCTATCGATCATATAAGCATAATATGGCTAATAATATGAGTTATATTTATAATAATAAGAGTAATAAGTATAGTAATTGTCGTTCTATCGATCATATAAGCATAATATGGTTAATAATATGAGTTAGATTGATAACAATAAGAGTAATAAGTATAGTAATTGTCGTTCTATCGATCATATAAGCATAATATGGCTAATAATATGAGTTAGATTGATAATACTAAGAGTAGTGAGTATAGTAATTCTCGTTCTATCGATCATATAAGCATAATATGGCTAAAAATATGAGTTAGATTGATAACAATAAGAGTAATAAGTATAGTAATTGTCGTTCTATCGATCATATAAGCATAATATGGCTAATAATATGAGTTAGAGTGATAATACTAAGAGTAGTGAGTATAGTAATTCTCATTCTATCGATCATATAAGCATAATATGGCTAATAATATGAGTTAGATTGATAATAATAAGAGCAATGAGTATAGTAATTGTAGTTCTATCGATCATTTAAGCATAATATGGCTAATAATATGAGTTAGATTGATAATAATAACAGTAATAAGTATAGTAATTGTCGTTCTATCGATATTATAAGCATAATATTGTTAATAATATGAGTTAGATTGATAATAATACGAGTAATAAGTATAGTAATTGTCGTTCTATCGATCATTTAAGCATAATATGGCTAATAATATGAGTTAGGTTGATAATAATAAGAGTAATAAGTATAGTAATTATCGTTCTATCGATCATTTAAGCATAATATGGCTAATAATATGAGTTAGATTGATAACAATAAAAGTAATAAGTATAGTAATTGTCGTTCTATCGATCATATCTGCATAATATGGTTAATAATATGAGTTAGATTGATAATAATAAGAGTAATAAGTATAGTAGTTGTAGTTCTATTGCTCATATAAGCATAATATGGCTAATAATATGAGTTAGATTGATAATAATAAGAGTAATAAGTGTAGTAATTGTCGTTCTATCGAACATTTAAGCATAATATGGCTAATAATATGAGTTAGATTGACAATAATAAGAGTAATAAGTGTAGTAATTGTCGTTCTATCGATCATATAAGCATAATATGGCCAATAATATAAGTTAGATTGATAATAGGAAGTGTAATAAGTATAGTAAATGTCGTTCTATCGATCATATAAGCATAATATGGGTAATAATATGAGTTAGGTTGATAACAATAAGAGTAATGAGTATAGTAATTGTAGTTCTATCGATCATACAAGCATAATATGGCTAATAATATGAGTTAGATTGATAACAATAAAAGTAATAAGTATAGTAATTGTCGTTCTATCGATCATATCTGCATAATATGGTTAATAATATGAGTTAGATTGATAATAATAAGAGTAATAAGTATAGTAGTTGTAGTTCTATTGCTCATATAAGCATAATATGGCTAATAATATGAGTTAGATTGATAATAATAAGAGTAATAAGTGTAGTAATTGTCGTTCTATCGATCATTTAAGCATAATATGGCTAATAATATGAGTTAGATTGACAATAATAAGAGTAATAAGTGTAGTAATTGTCGTTCTATCGATCATATAAGCATAATATGGCCAATAATATAAGTTAGATTGATAATAGGAAGTGTAATAAGTATAGTAAATGTCGTTCTATCGATCATATAAGCATAATATGGGTAATAATATGAGTTAGATTGATAATAGTAAGAGTAATGTGTATAGTAATTGTCGTTCTATCGATCATATAAGCATAATATGGCTAATAATATGAGTTGTATTTATAATAATAAGAGTAATAAGTATAGTAATTGTCGTTCTATCGATCATATAAGCATAATATGGTTAATAATATGAGTTAGATTGATAATAATAAGAGTAATAAGTATAGTAATTGTCATTCTATCGATCATATAAGCATAATATGGCTAATAATATGAGTTAGATTCATAATAATAAGAGTGATAAGTATAGTAATTGTCATTCTATCGATAATATAAGCATAATATGGCTAATAATATGAGTTAGATTGATAATACTAAGAGTAGTGAGTATAGTAATTCTCGTTCTATCGATCATATAAGCATAATATGGCTAATAATATGAGTTATATTTATAATAATAAGAGTAATAAGTATAGTAATTGTCGTTCTATCGATCATATAAGCATAATATGTCTAATAATATGAGTTAGATTGATAACAATAAGAGTAATGAGTATAGTAATTGTAGTTCTATCGATCATATCTGCATAATATGGTTAATAATATGAGTTAGATTGATAATAATAAGAGTAATAAGTATAGTAGTTCTCATTCTATCGATCATATAAGCATAATATGGCTAATAATATGAGTTAGATTGATAATAATAAGAGTAATAAGTATAGTAATTGTCGTTCTATCGATCAAATTTGCATAATATGGCTAATAATATGTGTTAAATTGATAATAATAAGAGTAATAGGTACAGTAATTGTCGTTCTATCGATCATTTAAGCATAATATGGCTAATAATATGAGTTAGATTGATAATACTAAGAGTAGTAAGTATAGTAATTCTCGTTCTATCGATCATATCTGCATAATGTGGTTAATAATATGAGTTAGATTGATAATAGTAAGAGTAATGTGTATAGTAATTGTCGTTCTATCGATCATATAAGCATAATATGGCTAATAATATGAGTTATATTTATAATAATAAGAGTAATAAGTATAGTAATTGTCGTTCTATCGATCATATAAGCATAATATGGTTAATAATATGAGTTAGATTGATAATAATAAGAGTAATAAGTGTAGTAATTGTCGTTCTATCGATCATTTAAGCATAATATGGCTAATAATATGAGTTAGATTGATAATACTAAGAGTAGTGAGTATAGTAATTCTCGTTCTATCGAACATATAAGCATAATATGGCTAATAATATGAGTTAGATTGATAACAATAAGAGTAATATGTATAGTAATTGTCGTTCTATCGATCATATAAGCATAATATGGCTAATAATATGAGTTAGAGTCATAATACTAAGAGTAGTGAGTATAGTAATTCTCATTCTATCGATCATATAAGCATAATATGGCTAATAATATGAGTTAGATTGATAATAATAAGAGTAATAAGTATAGCAATTGTCGTTCTATCGATCAAATTTGCATAATATGGTTAATAACATGAGTTAGATTGATAACAGTGAGTGTAATAAGTATAGTAATTGTCGTCCTGTCAATCATATAAGCATAATATGGCTAATAATATGAGTTAAATTGATAATAATAAGAGTAATAGGTACAGTAATTGTCGTTCTATCGATCATTTAAGCATAATATGGCTAATAATATGAGTTAGATTGATAATACTAAGAGTAGTGAGTATAGTAATTCTCGTTCTATCGATCATATAAGCATAATATGGCTAATAATATGAGTTAGATTGACAATACTAAGAGTAGTGAGTATAGTAATTCTCGTTCTATCGATCATATAAGCATAATATGGCTAACAATATGAGTTAGATTGATAACAATAAGAGTAATAAGTATAGTAATTGTCGTTCTATCGATCATATAAGCATAATATGGCTAATAATATGAGTTAGATTGATAATACTAAGAGTAGTGAGTATAGTAATTCTCGTTCTATCGATCATATAAGCATAATATGGCTAAAAATATGAGTTAGATTGATAACAATAAGAGTAATAAGTATAGTAATTGTCGTTCTATCGATCAAATTTGCATAATATGGTTAATAATATGAGTTAGATTGATAACAGTGAGTGTAATAAGTATAGTAATTGTCGTCCTGTCAATCATATAAGCATAATATGGCTAATAATATGAGTTAAATTGATAATAATAAGAGTAATAGGTACAGTAATTGTCGTTCTATCGATCATTTAAGCATAATATGGCTAATAATATGAGTTAGATTGATAATACTAAGAGTAGTGAGTATAGTAATTCTCGTTCTATCGATCATATAAGCATAATATGGCTAATAATATGAGTTAGATTGACAATACTAAGAGTAGTGAGTATAGTAATTCTCGTTCTATCGATCATATAAGCATAATATGGCTAATAATATGAGTTAGATTGATAACAATAAGAGTAATATGTATAGTAATTGTCGTTCTATCGATCATTTAAGCATAATATGGCTAATAATATGAGTTAGATTGATAATACTAAGAGTAGTGAGTATAGTAATTCTCGTTCTATCGAACATATAAGCATAATATGGCTAATAATATGAGTTAGATTGATAACAATAAGAGTAATATGTATAGTAATTGTCGTTCTATCGATCATATAAGCATAATATGGCTAATAATATGAGTTAGAGTCATAATACTAAGAGTAGTGAGTATAGTAATTCTCATTCTATCGATCATATAAGCATAATATGGCTAATAATATGAGTTAGATTGATAATAATAAGAGTAATAAGTATAGCAATTGTCGTTCTATCGATCAAATTTGCATAATATGGTTAATAATATGAGTTAGATTGATAACAGTGAGTGTAATAAGTATAGTAATTGTCGTCCTGTCAATCATATAAGCATAATATGGCTAATAATATGAGTTAAATTGATAATAATAAGAGTAATAGGTACAGTAATTGTCGTTCTATCGATCATTTAAGCATAATATGGCTAATAATATGAGTTAGATTGATAATACTAAGAGTAGTGAGTATAGTAATTCTCGTTCTATCGATCATATAAGCATAATATGGCTAATAATATGAGTTAGATTGACAATACTAAGAGTAGTGAGTATAGTAATTCTCGTTCTATCGATCATATAAGCATAATATGGCTAACAATATGAGTTAGATTGATAACAATAAGAGTAATAAGTATAGTAATTGTCGTTCTATCGATCATATAAGCATAATATGGCTAATAATATGAGTTAGATTGATAATACTAAGAGTAGTGAGTATAGTAATTCTCGTTCTATCGATCATATAAGCATAATATGGCTAAAAATATGAGTTAGATTGATAACAATAAGAGTAATAAGTATAGTAATTGTCGTTCTATCGATCATATAAGCATAATATGGCTAATAATGTGAGTTAGAGTGATAATACTAACAGTAGTGAGTATAGTAATTCTCATTCTATCGATCATATAAGCATAATATGGCTAATAATATGAGTTACATTGATAATAATAAGAGTAATGAGTATAGTAATTGTCGTTCTGTCGATATTATAAGCATAATATTGTTAATAATATGAGTTAGATTGATAATAATAAGAGTAATAAGTGTAGTAATTGTCGTTCTATCGATCTTTTAAGCATAATATGGCTAATAATATGAGTTAGATTGATAATAATAAGAGTAATAAGTGTAGTAATTGTCGTTCTATCGATCATATAAGCATAATATGGCCAATAATATAAGTTAGATTGATAATAGGAAGTGTAATAAGTATAGTAAATGTCGTTCTATCGATCATATAAGCATAATATGGGTAATAATATGAGTTAGGTTGATAACAATAAGAGTAATGAGTATAGTAATTGTAGTTCTATCGATCATAAAGGCATAATATGGCTAATAATATGAGTTAGGTTCATAATAATAAGAGTAATAATGATATTAAATGTCGTGCTATCGATCATATCGGCATAATATGGTTAATAATATGAGTTAGATTCATAATAATAAGAGTGAGAAGTATAGTAATTGTCGTTCTATCGATAATATAAGCATAATATGGCTAATAATATGAGTTAGATCGATAATACTAAGAGTAGTGAGTATAGTAATTCTCGTTCTATCGATCATATAAGCATAATATGGCTAATAATATGAGTTATATTTATAATAATAAGAGTAATAAGTATAGTAATTGTCGTTCTATCGATCATATAAGCATAATATGTCTAATAATATGAGTTAGATTGATAACAATAAGAGTAATGAGTATAGTAATTGTAGTTCTATCGATCATATCTGCATAATATGGTTAATAATATGAGTTAGATTGATAATAATAAGAGTAATAAGTATAGTAGTTGTAGTTCTATTGCTCATATAAGCATAATATGGCTAATAATATGAGTTAGATTGATAATAATAAGAGTAATAAGTGTAGTAATTGTCGTTCTATCGATCATTTAAGCATAATATGGCCAATAATATAAGTTAGATTGATAATAGGAAGTGTAATAAGTATAGTAAATGTCGTTCTATCGATCATATAAGCATAATATGGGTAATAATATGAGTTAGGTTGATAACAATAAGAGTAATGAGTATAGTAATTGTAGTTCTATCGATCATAAAGGCATAATATGGCTAATAATATGAGTTAGGTTCATAATAATAAGAGTAATAATGATATTAAATGTCGTGCTATCGATCATATCGGCATAATATGGTTAATAATATGAGTTAGATTCATAATAATAAGAGTGAGAAGTATAGTAATTGTCGTTCTATCGATAATATAAGCATAATATGGCTAATAATATGAGTTAGATCGATAATACTAAGAGTAGTGAGTATAGTAATTGTCGTTCTATCGATCATATAAGCATAATATGGCTAATAATATGAGTTAGATTGATAATACTAAGAGTAGTGAGTATAGTAATTCTCGTTCTATCGATCATATAAGCATAATATGGCTAAAAATATGAGTTAGATTGATAACAATAAGAGTAATAAGTATAGTAATTGTCGTTCTATCGATCATATAAGCATAATATGGCTAATAATGTGAGTTAGAGTGATAATACTAACAGTAGTGAGTATAGTAATTCTCATTCTATCGATCATATAAGCATAATATGGCTAATAATATGAGTTACATTGATAATAATAAGAGTAATGAGTATAGTAATTGTCGTTCTGTCGATATTATAAGCATAATATTGTTAATAATATGAGTTAGATTGATAATAATAAGAGTAATAAGTGTAGTAATTGTCGTTCTATCGATCATTTAAGCATAATATGGCTAATAATATGAGTTAGATTGATAATAATAAGAGTAATAAGTGTAGTAATTGTCGTTCTATCGATCATATAAGCATAATATGGCCAATAATATAAGTTAGATTGATAATAGGAAGTGTAATAAGTATAGTAAATGTCGTTCTATCGATCATATAAGCATAATATGGGTAATAATATGAGTTAGGTTGATAACAATAAGAGTAATGAGTATAGTAATTGTAGTTCTATCGATCATAAAGGCATAATATGGCTAATAATATGAGTTAGGTTCATAATAATAAGAGTAATAATGATATTAAATGTCGTGCTATCGATCATATCGGCATAATATGGTTAATAATATGAGTTAGATTCATAATAATAAGAGTGAGAAGTATAGTAATTGTCGTTCTATCGATAATATAAGCATAATATGGCTAATAATATGAGTTAGATCGATAATACTAAGAGTAGTGAGTATAGTAATTCTCGTTCTATCGATCATATAAGCATAATATGGCTAATAATATGAGTTATATTTATAATAATAAGAGTAATAAGTATAGTAATTGTCGTTCTATCGATCATATAAGCATAATATGTCTAATAATATGAGTTAGATTGATAACAATAAGAGTAATGAGTATAGTAATTGTAGTTCTATCGATCATATCTGCATAATATGGTTAATAATATGAGTTAGATTGATAATAATAAGAGTAATAAGTATAGTAGTTGTAGTTCTATTGCTCATATAAGCATAATATGGCTAATAATATGAGTTAGATTGATAATAATAAGAGTAATAAGTGTAGTAATTGTCGTTCTATCGATCATTTAAGCATAATATGGCTAATAATATGAGTTAGATTGATAATACTAAGAGTAGTGAGTATAGTAATTCTCGTTCTATCGAACATACAAGCATAATATGGCTAATAATATGACTTAGATTGATAACAATAAGAGTAATATGTATAGTAATTGTCGTTCTATCGATCATATAAGCATAATATGGCTAATAATATGAGTTAGAGTGATAATACTAAGAGTAGTGAGTATAGTAATTCTCATTCTATCGATCATATAAGCATAATATGGCTAATAATATGAGTTAGATTGATAATAATAAGAGTAATAAGTATAGTAATTGTCGTTCTATCGATCAAATTTGCATAATATGGTTAATAATATGAGTTAGATTGATAACAGTGAGTGTAATAAGTATAGTAATTGTCGTCCTGTCAATCATATAAGCATAATATGGCTAATAATATGAGTTAAATTGATAATAATAAGAGTAATAGGTACAGTAATTGTCGTTCTATCGATCATTTAAGCATAATATGGCTAATAATATGAGTTAGATTGATAATACTAAGAGTAGTGAGTATAGTAATTCTCGTTCTATCGATCATATAAGCATAATATGGCTAATAATATGAGTTAGATTGACAATACTAAGAGTAGTGAGTATAGTAATTCTCGTTCTATCGATCATATAAGCATAATATGGCTAACAATATGAGTTAGATTGATAACAATAAGAGTAATAAGTATAGTAATTGTCGTCCTGTCAATCATATAAGCATAATATGGCTAATAATATGTGTTAAATTGATAATAATAAGAGTAATAGGTACAGTAATTGTCGTTCTATCGATCATTTAAGCATAATATGGCTAATAATATGAGTTAGATTGATAATACTAAGAGCAGTAAGTATAGTAATTCTCGTTCTATCGATCATATCTGCATAATGTGGTTAATAATATGAGTTAGATTGATAATAGTAAGAGTAATGTGTATAGTAATTGTCGTTCTATCGATCATATAAGCATAATATGGCTAATAATATGAGTTATATTTATAATAATAAGAGTAATAAGTATAGTAATTGTCGTTCTATCGATCATATAAGCATAATATGGTTAATAATATGAGTTAGATTGATAATAATAAGAGCAATAAGTATAGTAATTGTCATTCTATCGATCATATAAGCATAATATGGCTAATAATATGAGTTAGATTCATAATAATAAGAGTGATAAGTATAGTAATTGTCGTTCTATCGATCATATAAGCATAATATGGCTAATAATATGAGTTAGATTGACAATACTAAGAGTAGTGAGTATAGTAATTCTCGTTCTATCGATCATATAAGCATAATATGGCTAACAATATGAGTTAGATTGATAACAATAAGAGTAATAAGTATAGTAATTGTCGTCCTGTCAATCATATAAGCATAATATGGCTAATAATATGTGTTAAATTGATAATAATAAGAGTAATAGGTACAGTAATTGTCGTTCTATCGATCATTTAAGCATAATATGGCTAATAATATGAGTTAGATTGATAATACTAAGAGTAGTAAGTATAGTAATTCTCGTTCTATCGATCATATCTGCATAATGTGGTTAATAATATGAGTTAGATTGATAATAGTAAGAGTAATGTGTATAGTAATTGTCGTTCTATCGATCATATAAGCATAATATGGCTAATAATATGAGTTATATTTATAATAATAAGAGTAATAAGTATAGTAATTGTCGTTCTATCGATCATATAAGCATAATATGTCTAATAATATGAGTTAGATTGATAACAATAAGAGTAATGAGTATAGTAATTGTAGTTCTATCGATCATATCTGCATAATATGGTTAATAATATGAGTTAGATTGATAATAATAAGAGTAATAAGTATAGTAGTTGTAGTTCTATTGCTCATATAAGCATAATATGGCTAATAATATGAGTTAGATTGATAATAATAAGAGTGATAAGTATAGTAATTGTCGTTCTATCGATAATATAAGCATAATATGGCTAATAATATGAGTTAGATTGATAATACTAAGAGTAGTGAGTATAGTAATTCTCATTCTATCGATCATATAAGCATAATATGGCTAATAATATGAGTTAGATTGATAATAATAAGAGAAATAAGTATAGTAATTGTCGTTCTATCGATCAAATTTGCATAATATGGTTAATAATATGAGTTAGATTGATAACAGTGAGTGTAATAAGTATAGTAATTGTCGTCCTGTCAATCATATAAGCATAATATGGCTAATAATATGAGTTAAATTGATAATAATAAGAGTAATAGGTACAGTAATTGACGTTCTATCGATCATTTAAGCATAATATGGCTAATAATATGAGTTAGATTGATAATACTAAGAGTAGTGAGTATAGTAATTCTCGTTCTATCGATCATATAAGCATAATATGGCTAATAATATGAGTTAGATTGACAATACTAAGAGTAGTGAGTATAGTAATTCTCGTTCTATCGATCATATAAGCATAATATGGCTAACAATATGAGTTAGATTGATAACAATAAGAGTAATAAGTATAGTAATTGTCGTTCTATCGATCATATAAGCATAATATGGCTAATAATATGAGTTAGATTGATAATACTAAGAGTAGTGAGTATAGTAATTCTCGTTCTATCGATCATATAAGCATAATATGGCTAAAAATATGAGTTACATTGATAACAATAAGAGTAATAAGTATAGTAATTGTCGTTCTATCGATCATATAAGCATAATATGGCTAATAATATGAGTTAGAGTGATAATACTAACAGTAGTGAGTATAGTAATTCTCATTCTATCGATCATATAAGCATAATATGGCTAATAATGTGAGTTACATTGATAATAATAAGAGTAATGAGTATAGTAATTGTCGTTCTATCGATCATATAAGCATAATATGGGTAATAAAATGAGTTGGATTGATAATAATAAGAGTAATGAGTATAGTAATTGTCGTTCTATCGATCATTTAAGCATAATATGGCTAATAATATGAGTTAGATTGAGAATAATAACAGTAATAAGTATAGTAATTGTCGGTCTATCGATAATATAAGCATAATATGGCTAATAATATGAGTTAGATTGATAATACTAAGAGTAGTGAGTATAGTAATTCTCGTTCTATCGATCATATAAGCATAATATGGCTAATAATATGATTTAGATTGATAACAATAAGAGTAATAAGTATAGTAACTGTCGTTCTATCGATCATATAAGCATAATATGGCTAATAATATGAGTTAGAGTGATAATACTAAGAGTAGTGAGTATAGTAATTCTCGTTCTATCGATCATATAAGCATAATATGGCTAATAATATGAGTTACATTGATAATAATAAGAGTAATGAGTATAGTAATTGTCGTTCTATCGATATTATAAGCATAATATTGTTAATAATATGAGTTATATTGATAATAATACGAGTAATAAGTATAGTAATTGTCGTTCTATCGATCATTTAAGCATAATATGGCTAATAATATGAGTTAGGTTGATAATAATAAGATTAATATGTATAGTGATTGTCGTTCTATCGATCAAATTTGCATAATATGGTTAATAATATGAGTTAGATTGATAACAGTGAGTGTAATAAATATAGTAGTTGTCGTTCTGTCGATCATATAAGCATAATACGTCTAATAATATGAGTTAGGCTGATAATAATAAGAGTAATAGGTATAGTAAATGTCGTGCTATCGATCATATCTGCATGATATGGTTAATAATATGAGTTAGATTGATAATAGTGAGTGTAATAAATATAGTGATTGTCGTTCTATCGATCATATAAGCATAATATGGCTAATAATATGAGTTAGATTGATAATAATAAGAGTAATAAGTATAATAATTATCGTTCTATCGATCATTTATGCATAATATGGATAATAATATGAGTTAGAGTGATAATACTAAGAGTAGTGGGTATAGTAATTCTCATTCTATCGATCATATAAGCATAATATGGCTAATAATATGAGTCAGATTGATAACAATAAGAGTAATGAGTATAGTAATTGTAGTTCTATCGATCATTTAAGCATAATATGGCTAATAATATGAGTTAGAGTGATAATACTAAGAGTAGTGAGTATAGTAATTCTCATTCTATCGATCATATAAGCATAATATGGCTAATAATATGAGTTAGATTGATAATAATAAGAGTAATAAGTATAGTAATTGTCGTTCTATCGATCAAATTTGCATAATATGGTTAATAATATGAGTTAGATTCATAACAGTGAGTGTAATAAGTATAGTAATTGTCGTCCTGTCAATCATATAAGCATAATATGGCTAATAATATGAGTTAAATTGATAATAATAAGAGTAATAGGTACAGTAATTGTCGTTCTATCGATCATTTAAGCATAATATGGCTAATAATATGAGTTAGATTGATAATACTAAGAGTAGTGAGTATAGTAATTCTCGTTCTATCGATCATATAAGCATAATATGGCTAATAATATGAGTTAGATTGACAATACTAAGAGTAGTGAGTATAGTAATTCTCGTTCTATCGATCATATAAGCATAATATGGCTAACAATATGAGTTAGATTGATAACAATAAGAGTAATAAGTATAGTAATTGTCGTTCTATCGATCATTTAAGCATAATATGGCTAATAATATGAGTTAGATTGATAATAATAAGAGTAATAAGTGTAGTAATTGTCGTTCTATCGATCATATAAGCATAATATGGCCAATAATATAAGTTAGATTGAAAATAGGAAGTGTAATAAGTATAGTAAATGTCGTTCTATCGATCATATAAGCATAATATGGGTAATAATATGAGTTAGGTTGATAACGATAAGAGTAATGAGTATAGTAATTGTAGTTCTATCGATCATACAAGCATAATATGGCTAATAATATGAGTTAGGTTCATAATAATAAGAGTAATAATGATATTAAATGTCGTGCTATCGATCATATCGGCATAATATGGTTAATAATATGAGTTACATTGATAATAATAAGAGTAATGAGTATAGTAATTCTCATTCTATCGATCATATAAGCATAATATGGCTAATAATATGAGTTAGATTGATAATAATAAGAGTAATGAGTTTAGTGATTGTCGTTCTATCGATCAAATTTACATAATATGGTTAATAATATGAGTTAGATTGATAACAGTGAGTGTAATAAGTATAGTAATTGTCGTCCTGTCAATCATATAAGCATAATATGGCTAATAATATGTGTTAAATTGATAATAATAAGTGTAATAGGTACAGTAATTGTCGTTCTATCGATCATTTAAGCATAATATGGCTAATAATATGAGTTAGATTGATAATACTAAGAGTAGTAAGTATAGTAATTCTCGTTCTATCGATCATATCTGCATAATGTGGTTAATAATATGAGTTAGATTGATAATAGTAAGAGTAATGTGTATAGTAATTGTCGTTGTATCGATCATATAAGCATAATATGGCTAATAATATGAGTTATATTTATAATAATAAGAGTAATAAGTATAGTAATTGTCGTTCTATCGATCATATAAGCATAATATGGTTAATAATATGAGTTAGATTGATAATAATAAGAGTAATAAGTATAGTAATTGTCATTCTATCGATCATATAAGCATAATATGGCTAATAATATGAGTTAGATTCATAATAATAAGAGTGATAAGTATAGTAATTGTCATTCTATCGATAATATAAGCATAATATGGCTAATAATATGAGTTAGATTGATAATACTAAGAGTAGTGAGTATAGTAATTCTCGTTCTATCGATCATATAAGCATAATATGGCTAATAATATGAGTTATATTTACAATAATAAGAGTAATAAGTATAGTAATTGTCGGTCTATCGATCATATAAGCATAATATGTCTAATAATATGAGTTAGATTGATAACAATAAGAGTAATGAGTATAGTAATTGTAGTTCTATCGATCATATCTGCATAATATGGTTAATAATATGAGTTAGATTGATAATAATAAGAGTAATAAGTATAGTAGTTCTCATTCTATCGATCATATAAGCATAATATGGCTAATAATATGAGTTAGATTGATAATAATAAGAGTAATAAGTATAGTAATTGTCGTTCTATCGATCAAATTTGCATAATATGGCTAATAATATGTGTTAAATTGATAATAATAAGAGTAATAGGTACAGTAATTGTCGTTCTATCGATCATTTAAGCATAATATGGCTAATAATATGAGTTAGATTGATAATACTAAGAGTAGTAAGTATAGTAATTCTCGTTCTATCGATCATATCTGCATAATGTGGTTAATAATATGAGTTAGATTGATAATAGTAAGAGTAATGTGTATAGTAATTGTCGTTCTATCGATCATATAAGCATAATATGGCTAATAATATGAGTTATATTTATAATAATAAGAGTAATAAGTATAGTAATTGTCGTTCTATCGATCATATAAGCATAATATGGTTAATAATATGAGTTAGATTGATAACAGTGAGTGTAATAAGTATAGTAATTGTCGTCCTGTCAATCATATAAGCATAATATGGCTAATAATATGAGTTAAATTGATAATAATAAGAGTAATAGGTACAGTAATTGTCGTTCTATCGATCATTTAAGCATAATATGGCTAATAATATGAGTTAGATTGATAATACTAAGAGTAGTGAGTATAGTAATTCTCGTTCTATCGATCATATAAGCATAATATGGCTAATAATATGAGTTAGATTGACAATACTAAGAGTAGTGAGTATAGTAATTCTCATTCTATCGATCATATAAGCATAATATGGCTAATAATATGAGTTAGATTGATAATAATAAGAGCAATGAGTATAGTAATTGTAGTTCTATCGATCATTTAAGCATAATATGGCTAATAATATGAGTTAGATTGATAATAATAACAGTAATAAGTATAGTAATTGTCGTTCTATCGATATTATAAGCATAATATTGTTAATAATATGAGTTAGATTGATAATAATACGAGTAATAAGTATAGTAATTGTCGTTCTATCGATCATTTAAGCATAATATGGCTAATAATATGAGTTAGGTTGATAATAATAAGACTAATATGTATAGTGATTGTCGTTCTATCGATCAAATTTGCATAATATGGTTAATAATATGAGTTAGATTGATAACAGTGAGTGTAATAAATATAGTAGTTGTCGTTCTGTCGATCATATAAGCATAATACGTCTAATAATATGAGTTAGGCTGATAATAATAAGAGTAATAGGTATAGTAAATGTCGTGCTATCGATCATATCTGCATAATATGGTTAATAACATGAGTTAGATTGATAATAGTGAGTGTAATAAGTATAGTAATTGTCGTTCTATCGATCATATAAGCATAATATGGCTAATAATATGAGTTAGATTGATAATAATAAGAGTAATAAGTATAGTAATTATCGTTCTATCGATCATTTAAGCATAATATGGCTAATAATATGAGTTAGATTGATAACAATAAAAGTAATAAGTATAGTAATTGTCGTTCTATCGATCATATCTGCATAATATGGCTAATAATATGAGTTAGATTGATAATAATAAGAGTAATGAGTTTAGTGATTGTCGTTCTATCGATCAAATTTGCATAATATGGTTAATAATATGAGTTAGATTGATAACAGTGAGTGTAATAAGTATAGTAATTGTCGTCCTGTCAATCATATAAGCATAATATGGCTAATAATATGAGTTAAATTGATAATAATAAGAGTAATAGGTACAGTAATTGTCGTTCTATCGATCATTTAAGCATAATATGGCTAATAATATGAGTTAGATTGATAATACTAAGAGTAGTGAGTATAGTAATTCTCGATCTATCGATCATATCTGCATAATATGGCTAATAATATGAGTTAGATTCATAATAATAAGAGTGATAAGTATAGTAATTGTCGTTCTATCGATAATATAAGCATAATATGGCTAATAATATGAGTTAGATTGATAATACTAAGAGTAGTGAGTATAGTAATTCTCGTTCTATCGAACATATAAGCATAATATGGCTAATAATATGAGTTAGATTGATAACAATAAGAGTAATAAGTATAGTAATTGTCGTTCTATCGATCAAATTTGCATAATATGGTTAATAATATGAGTTAGATTGATAACAGTGAGTGTAATAAATATAGTAGTTGTCGTTCTGTCGATCATATAAGCATAATACGTCTAATAATATGAGTTAGGCTGATAATAATAAGAGTAATAGGTATAGTAAATGTCGTGCTATCGATCATATCTGCATGATATGGTTAATAATATGAGTTAGATTGATAATAGTGAGTGTAATAAATATAGTAATTGTCGTTCTATCGATCATATAAGCATAATATGGCTAATAATATGAGTTAGATTGATAATAATAAGAGTAATAAGTATAATAATTATCGTTCTATCGATCATTTAAGCATAATATGGCTAATAATATGAGTTAGATTGATAACAATAAGAGTAATAAGTATAGTAATTGTCGTTCTATCGATCATGTAAGCATAATATGGCTAATAATATGAGTTAGAGTGATAATACTAAGAGTAGTGAGTATAGTAATTCTCATTCTATCGATCATATAAGCATAATATGGCTAATAATATGAGTTAGATTGATAATAATAAGAGTAATGAGTTTAGTGATTGTCGTTCTATCGATCAAATTTGCATAATATGGTTAATAATATGAGGTAGATTGATAACAGTGAGTGTAATAAGTATAGTAATTGTCGTCCTGTCAATCATATAAGCATAATATGGCTAATAATATGAGTTAAATTGATAATAATAAGAGTAATAGGTACAGTAATTGTCGTTCTATCGATCATTTAAGCATAATATGGCTAATAATATGAGTTAGATTGATAATACTAAGAGAAGTGAGTATAGTAATTCTCGATCTATCGATCATATCTGCTTAATATGGCTAATAATATGAGTTTGATTCATAATAATAAGAGTGATAAGTATAGTAATTGTCGTTCTATCGATAATATAAGCATAATATGGCTAATAATATGAGTTAGATTGATAATACTAAGAGTAGTGAGTATAGTAATTCTCGTTCTATCGATCATTTAAGCATAATATGGCTAATAATATGAGTTAGATTGATAACAATAAGAGTAATATGTATAGTAATTGTCGTTCTATCGATCATATAAGCATAATATGGCTAATAATATGAGTTAGAGTGATAATACTAAGAGTAGTGAGTATAGTAATTCTCATTCTATCGATCATATAAGCATAATATGGCTAATAATATGAGTTAGATTGATAATAATAAGAGTAATAAGTATAGTAATTGTCGTTCTATCGATCAAATTTGCATAATATGGTTAATAATATGAGTTAGATTGATAACAGTGAGTGTAATAAGTATAGTAATTGTCGTCCTGTCAATCATATAAGCATAATATGGCTAATAATATGAGTTAAATTGATAATAATAAGAGTAATAGGTACAGTAATTGTCGTTCTATCGATCATTTAAGCATAATATGGCTAATAATATGAGTTAGATTGATAATACTAAGAGTAGTGAGTATAGTAATTCTCGTTCTATCGATCATATAAGCATAATATGGCTAATAATATGAGTTAGATTGACAATACTAAGAGTAGTGAGTATAGTAATTCTCGTTCTATCGATCATATAAGCATAATATGGCTAACAATATGAGTTAGATTGATAACAATAAGAGTAATAAGTATAGTAATTGTCGTTCTATCGATCATATAAGCATAATATGGCTAATAATATGAGTTAGATTGATAATACTAAGAGTAGTGAGTATAGTAATTCTCGTTCTATCGATCATATAAGCATAATATGGCTAAAAATATGAGTTAGATTGATAACAATAAGAGTAATAAGTATAGTAATTGTCGTTCTATCGATCATATAAGCATAATATGGCTAATAATGTGAGTTAGAGTGATAATACTAACAGTAGTGAGTATAGTAATTCTCATTCTATCGATCATATAAGCATAATATGGCTAATAATATGAGTTACATTGATAATAATAAGAGTAATGAGTATAGTAATTGTCGTTCTATCGATATTATAAGCATAATATTGTTAATAATATGAGTTAGATTGATAATAATACGAGTAATAAGTATAGTAATTGTCGTTCTATCGATCATTTAAGCATAATATGGCTAATAATATGAGTTAGGTTGATAATAATAAGATTAATATGTATAGTGATTGTCGTTCTATCGATCAAATTTGCATAATATGGTTAATAATATGAGTTAGATTGATAACAGTGAGTGTAATAAGTATAGTAATTGTCGTCCTGTCAATCATATAAGCATAATATGGCTAATAATATGAGTTAAATTGATAATAATAAGAGTAATAGGTACAGTAAATGTCGTGCTATCGATCATATCTGCATGATATGGTTAATAATATGAGTTAGATTGATAATAGTGAGTGTAATAAATATAGTAATTGTCGTTCTATCGATCATATAAGCATAATATGGCTAATAATATGAGTTAGATTGATAATAATAAGAGTAATAAGTATAATAATTATCGTTCTATCGATCATTTAAGCATAATATGGCTAATAATATGAGTTAGATTGATAACAATAAGAGTAATAAGTATAGTAATTGTCGTTCTATCGATCATGTAAGCATAATATGGCTAATAATATGAGTTAGAGTGATAATACTAAGAGTAGTGAGTATAGTAATTCTCATTCTATCGATCATATAAGCATAATATGGCTAATAATATGAGTTAGATTGATAATAATAAGAGTAATGAGTTTAGTGATTGTCGTTCTATCGATCAAATTTGCATAATATGGTTAATAATATGAGTTAGATTGATAACAGTGAGTGTAATAAGTATAGTAATTGTCGTCCTGTCAATCATATAAGCATAATATGGCTAATAATATGAGTTAAATTGATAATAATAAGAGTAATAGGTACAGTAATTGTCGTTCTATCGATCATTTAAGCATAATATGGCTAATAATATGAGTTAGATTGATAATACTAAGAGTAGTGAGTATAGTAATTCTCGATCTATCGATCATATCTGCATAATATGGCTAATAATATGAGTTAGATTCATAATAATAAGAGTGATAAGTATAGTAATTGTCGTTCTATCGATAATATAAGCATAATATGGCTAATAATATGAGTTAGATTGATAATACTAAGAGTAGTGAGTATAGTAATTCTCGTTCTATCGAACATATAAGCATAATATGGCTAATAATATGAGTTAGATTGATAACAATAAGAGTAATAAGTATAGTAATTGTCGTTCTATCGATCATATAAGCATAATATGGCTAATAATATGAGTTAGATTGATAATACTAAGAGTAGTGAGTATAGTAATTCTCGTTCTATCGATCATATAAGCATAATATGGCTAAAAATATGAGTTAGATTGATAACAATAAGAGTTATAAGTATAGTAATTGTCGTTCTATCGATCATATAAGCATAATATGGCTAATAATGTGAGTTAGATTGATAATACTAAGAGTAGTGAGTATAGTAATTCTCGTTCTATCGATCATATAAGCATAATATGGCTAATAATATGAGTTAGATTGACAATACTAAGAGTAGTGAGTATAGTAATTCTCGTTCTATCGATCATATAAGCATAATATGGCTAACAATATGAGTTAGATTGATAACAATAAGAGTAATAAGTATAGTAATTGTCGTTCTATCGATCATATAAGCATAATATGGCTAATAATATGAGTTAGATTGATAATACTAAGAGTAGTGAGTATAGTAATTCTCGTTCTATCGATCATATAAGCATAATATGGCTAAAAATATGAGTTAGATTGATAACAATAAGAGTAATAAGTATAGTAATTGTCGTTCTATCGATCATATAAGCATAATATGGCTAATAATGTGAGTTAGAGTGATAATACTAACAGTAGTGAGTATAGTAATTCTCATTCTATCGATCATATAAGCATAATATGGCTAATAATATGAGTTACATTGATAATAATAAGAGTAATGAGTATAGTAATTGTCGTTCTATCGATATTATAAGCATAATATTGTTAATAATATGAGTTAGATTGATAATAATACGAGTAATAAGTATAGTAATTGTCGTTCTATCGATCATTTAAGCATAATATGGCTAATAATATGAGTTAGGTTGATAATAATAAGATTAATATGTATAGTGATTGTCGTTCTATCGATCAAATTTGCATAATATGGTTAATAATATGAGTTAGATTGATAACAGTGAGTGTAATAAGTATAGTAATTGTCGTCCTGTCAATCATATAAGCATAATATGGCTAATAATATGAGTTAAATTGATAATAATAAGAGTAATAGGTACAGTAAATGTCGTGCTATCGATCATATCTGCATGATATGGTTAATAATATGAGTTAGATTGATAATAGTGAGTGTAATAAATATAGTAATTGTCGTTCTATCGATCATATAAGCATAATATGGCTAATAATATGAGTTAGATTGATAATAATAAGAGTAATAAGTATAATAATTATCGTTCTATCGATCATTTAAGCATAATATGGCTAATAATATGAGTTAGATTGATAACAATAAGAGGAATAAGTATAGTAATTGTCGTTCTATCGATCATGTAAGCATAATATGGCTAATAATATGAGTTAGAGTGATAATACTAAGAGTAGTGAGTATAGTAATTCTCATTCTATCGATCATATAAGCATAATATGGCTAATAATATGAGTTAGATTGATAATAATAAGAGTAATGAGTTTAGTGGTTGTCGTTCTATCGATCAAATTTGCATAATATGGTTAATAATATGAGTTAGATTGATAACAGTGAGTGTAATAAGTATAGTAATTGTCGTCCTGTCAATCATATAAGCATAATATGGCTAATAATATGAGTTAAATT
Source organism: Megachile rotundata (assembly GCF_050947335.1). Lineage (NCBI taxonomy): Eukaryota > Metazoa > Arthropoda > Insecta > Hymenoptera > Megachilidae > Megachile > Megachile rotundata. The sequence continues at coordinate 238,586 of NW_027473465.1, read as the reverse complement.
GATAATAATAAGAGTAATAGGTACAGTAAATGTCGTGCTATCGATCATATCTGCATGATATGGTTAATAATATGAGTTAGATTGATAATAGTGAGTGTAATAAATATAGTAATTGTCGTTCTATCGATCATATAAGCATAATATGGCTAATAATATGAGTTAGATTGATAATAATAAGAGTAATAAGTATAATAATTATCGTTCTATCGATCATTTAAGCATAATATGGCTAATAATATGAGTTAGATTGATAACAATAAGAGTAATAAGTATAGTAATTGTCGTTCTATCGATCATGTAAGCATAATATGGCTAATAATATGAGTTAGAGTGATAATACTAAGAGTAGTGAGTATAGTAATTCTCATTCTATCGATCATATAAGCATAATATGGCTAATAATATGAGTTAGATTGATAATAATAAGAGTAATGAGTTTAGTGATTGTCGTTCTATCGATCAAATTTGCATAATATGGTTAATAATATGAGTTAGATTGATAACAGTGAGTGTAATAAGTATAGTAATTGTCGTCCTGTCAATCATGTAAGCATAATATGGCTAATAATATGAGTTAAATTGATAATAATAAGAGTAATAGGTACAGTAATTGTCGTTCTATCGATCATTTAAGCATAATATGGCTAATAATATGAGTTAGATTGATAATACTAAGAGTAGTGAGTATAGTAATTCTCGATCTATCGATCATATCTGCATAATATGGCTAATAATATGAGTTAGATTCGTAATAATAAGAGTGATAAGTATAGTAATTGTCGTTCTATCGATAATATAAGCATAATATGGCTAATAATATGAGTTAGATTGATAATACTAAGACTAGTGAGTATAGTAATTCTCGTTCTATCGATCATATAAGCATAATATGGCTAATAATATGAGTTATATTTATAATAATAAGAGTAATAAGTATAGTAATTGTCGTTCTATCGATCATATAAGCATAATATGTCTAATAATATGAGTTAGATTGATAACAATAAGAGTAATGAGTATAGTAATTGTAGTTCTATCGATGATATCTGCATAATATGGTTAATAATATGAGTTAGATTGATAATAATAAGAGTAATAAGTATAGTAGTTGTAGTTCTATTGCTCATATAAGCATAATATGGCTAATAATATGAGTTACATTGATAACAATAAGAGTAATAAGTATAGTAATTGTCGTTCTATCGATCATATAAGCATAATATGGCTAATAATATGAGTTAGAGTGATAATACTAAGAGTAGTGAGTATAGTAATTCTCATTCTATCGATCATATAAGCATAATATGGCTAATAATATGAGTTAGATTGATAATAATAAGAGTAATAAGTATAGTAATTGTCGTTCTATCGATCAAATTTGCATAATATGGTTAATAATATGAGTTAGATTGATAACAGTGAGTGTAATAAGTATAGTAATTGTCGTCCTGTCAATCATATAACCATAATATGGCTAATAATATGTGTTAAATTGATAATAATAAGAGTAATAGGTACAGTAATTGTCGTTCTATCGATCATTTAAGCATAATAAGGCTAATAATATGAGTTAGATTGATAATACTAAGAGTAGTGAGTATAGTAATTCTCGTTCTATCGATCATATAAGCATAATATGGCTAATAATATGAGTTAGATTGACAATACTAAGAGTAGTGAGTATAGGAATTCTCGTTCTATCGATCATATAAGCATAATATGGCTAACAATATGAGTTAGATTGATAACAATAAGAGTAATAAGTATAGTAATTGTCGTTCTATCGATCATATAAGCATAATATGGCTAATAATATGAGTTAGATTGATAATACTAAGAGTAGTGAGTATAGTAATTCTCGTTCTATCGATCATATAAGCATAATATGGCTAAAAATATGAGTTAGATTGATAACAATAAGAGTAATAAGTATAGTAATTGTCGTTCTATCGATCATATAAGCATAATATGGCTAATAATATGAGTTAGAGTGATAATACTAACAGTAGTGAGTATAGTAATTCTCATTCTATCGATCATATAAGCATAATATGGCTAATAATGTGAGTTACATTGATAATAATAAGAGTAATGAGTATAGTAATTGTCGTTCTATCGATCATATAAGCATAATATGGGTAATAAAATGAGTTGGATTGATAATAATAAGAGTAATGAGTATAGTAATTGTCGTTCTATCGATCATTTAAGCATAATATGGCTAATAATATGAGTTAGATTGATAATAATAACAGTAATAAGTATAGTAATTGTCGGTCTATCGATAATATAAGCATAATATGGCTAATAATATGAGTTAGATTGATAATACTAAGAGTAGTGAGTATAGTAATTCTCGTTCTATCGATCATATAAGCATAATATGGCTAATAATATGATTTAGATTGATAACAATAAGAGTAATAAGTATAGTAACTGTCGTTCTATCGATCATATAAGCATAATATGGCTAATAATATGAGTTAGAGTGATAATACTAAGAGTAGTGAGTATAGTAATTCTCGTTCTATCGATCATATAAGCATAATATGGCTAAAAATATGAGTTAGATTGATAACAGTAAGAGTAATAAGTATAGTAATTGTCGTTCTATCGATCATATAAGCATAATATGGCTAATAATGTGAGTTAGAGTGATAATACTAACAGTAGTGAGTATAGTAATTCTCATTCTATCGATCATATAAGCATAATATGGCTAATAATATGAGCTACATTGATAATAATAAGAGTAATGAGTATAGTAATTGTCGTTCTATCGATATTATAAGCATAATATTGTTAATAATATGAGTTAGATTGATAATAATACGAGTAATAAGTATAGTAATTGTCGTTCTATCGATCATTTAAGCATAATATGGCTAATAATATGAGTTAGGTTGATAATAATAAGATTAATATGTATAGTGATTGTCGTTCTATCGATCAAATTTGCATAATATGGTTAATAATATGAGTTAGATTGATAACAGTGAGTGTAATAAATATAGTAGTTGTCGTTCTGTCGATCATATAAGCATAATACGTCTAATAATATGAGTTAGGCTGATAATAATAAGAGTAATAGGTATAGTAAATGTCGTGCTATCGATCATATCTGCATGATATGGTTAATAATATGAGTTAGATTGATAATAGTGAGTGTAATAAATATAGTAATTGTCGTTCTATCGATCATATAAGCATAATATGGCTAATAATATGAGTTAGATTGATAATAATAAGAGTAATAAGTATAATAATTATCGTTCTATCGATCATTTAAGCATAATATGGCTAATAATATGAGTTAGATTGATAACAATAAGAGTAATAAGTATAGTAATTGTCGTTCTATCGATCATGTAAGCATAATATGGCTAATAATATGAGTTAGAGTGATAATACTAAGAGTAGTGAGTATAGTAATTCTCATTCTATCGATCATATAAGCATAATATGGCTAATAATATGAGTTAGATTGATAATAATAAGAGTAATGAGTTTAGTGATTGTCGTTCTATCGATAATATAAGCATGATATGGCTAATAATATGAGTTAGATTGATAATACTAAGAGTAGTGAGTATAGTAATTATAGTTCTATCGATCATAGAAGCATAATATGGCTAATAATATGAGTTAGATTGATAATAATAAGAGTAATAAGTATAGTAATTATCGTTCTATAGATCATTTAAGCATAATATGGCTAATAATATGAGTTAGATTGATAACAATAACAGTAATAAGTCTAGTAATTGTCGTTCTATCGATAATATAAGCATAATATGGCTAATAATATGAGTTAGATTGATAACACTAAGAGTAGTGAGTATAGTAATTGTCGTTCTATCGATCATTTAAGCATAATATGGCTAATAATATGAGTTAGATTGATAACAATAACAGTAATAAGTCTAGTAATTGTCGTTCTATCGATAATATAAGCATGATATGGCTAATAATATGAGTTAGATTGATAATACTAAGAGTAGTGAGTATAGTAATTATAGTTCTATCGATCATAGAAGCATAATATGGCTAATAATATGAGTTAGATTGATAATAATAAGAGTAATAAGTATAGTAATTGTCGTTCTATCGATCATTGAAGCATTATATGGCTAATAATATGAGTTAGATTGATAATAAGAGTAATGAGTATAGTAATTGTAGTTCTATCGATCATATCTACATAATATGGTTAATAATATGAGTTAGATTCATAATAATAAGTGTAATAAGTATAGTGATTGTCGTTCTATCGAACAAATGTGCATAATATGGTTAATAATATGAGTTAGATTGATAATAGTGAGTGTAATAAGTATAGTAAGTGTCGTTCTATCGATCATATTAGCATAATATGGTTAATAATATGAGTCAGATTGATTATAATAGGAGTAATAATTATAGTAATTGTCGTTCTATCGATCATATCTGCATAATAAGGTTAATAATATGAGTTAGATTGATAAAAGTGAGTGTAATAAGTATAGTAATTGTCGTTCTATTGCTCATATAAGCATAATATGTCTAATAATATGAGTTAGATTGATAATAATAAGAGTAATGGGTATAGTAATTGTCGTTCTATCGATCATATAAGCATAATATGGGTAATAAAATGAGTTGGATTGATAATAATAAGAGTAATGAGTATAGTAATTGTAGTTCTATCGATCATTTAAGCATAATATGGCTAATAATATGAGTTAGATTGATAATACTAAGAGTAGTGGGTATAGTAATTCTCATTCTATCGATCATATAAGCATAATATGGCTAATAATATGAGTTAGATTGATAATAATAAGAGTAATAAGTATAGTAATTGTCGCTCTATCGATCATTTAAGCATACTATGGCTAATAATACGAGTTAGATTGATAATAGCAAGTGTAATAACTATAGTAATTATCGTTCTATCGATCATTTAAGCATAATATGGCTAATAATATGAGTTAGGTTGATAATAATAAGAGTAATAAGTATAGTGATTGTCGTTCTATCGATCAAATTTGCATAATATGGTTAATAATATGAGTTAGATTGATAACAGTGAGTCTAATAAGTATAGTAGTTGTCGTTCTGTCGATCATATAAGCATATTATGGCTAATAATATGAGTTAGGCTGATAATAATAAGAGTAATAGGCATAGTAAATGTCGTGCTATCGATCATTTCTGCATAATATGGTTAATAATATGAGTTAGATTGATAATAGTGAGTGTAATAAGTATAGTAAGTGTCGTTCTATCGATCATATTAGCATAATATGGTTAATAATATGAGTCAGATTGATTATAATAGGAGTAATCAGTATAGTAATTGTCGTTCTATCGATCATATCTGCATAATAAGGTTAATAATATGAGTTAGATTCATAATAATAAGAGTAATAAGTATAGTAATTGTCGTTCTATTGCTCATATAAGCATAATATGTCTAATAATATGAGTTAGATTGATAATAATAAGAGTAATGAGTATAGTAATTGTCGTTCTATCGGTCATATAAGCATACAATGGGTAATAAAATGAGTTGGATTGATAATAATAAGAGTAATGAGTATAGTAATTGTCGTTCTATCGATCATTTAAGCATAATATGGCTAATAATATGAGTTAGATTGATAATAATAACAGTAATAAGTATAGTAATCGTCGGTCTATCGATAATTTAAGCATAATATGGCTAATAATATGAGTTAGATTGATAATACTAAGAGTAGTGAGTATAGTAATTCTCGTTCTATCGATCATATAAGCATAATATGGCTAATAATATGAGTTAGATTGATAACAATAAGAGTAATATGTATAGTAATTGTCGTTCTATCGATAATATAAGCATAATATGGCTAATAATATGAGTTAGATTGATAATACTAAGAGTAGTGAGTATAGTAATTCTCGTTCTATCGATCATACAAGCATAATATGGCTAATAATATGAGTTAGATTGATAATAATAAGAGTAATAAGTATAGTAATTGTCGTTCTATCGATCATTGAAGCATTATATGGCTAATAATATGAGTTAGATTGATAATAAGAGTAATGAGTATAGTAATTGTAGTTCTATCGATCATATCTACATAATATGGTTAATAATATGAGTTAGATTCATAATAATAAGTGTAATAAGTATAGTGATTGTCGTTCTATCGAACAAATGTGCATAATATGGTTAATAATATGAGTTAGATTGATAACAGTGAGTGTAATAAGTATAGTAATTGTCGTTCTGTCGATCATATAAGCATAATATGGCTAATAATATGAGTCAGATTGATAATAATAAGAGTAATAAGTATAGTAATTGTCGTTCCATCGATCATTTAAGCATAATATGGCTAATAATACGAGTTAGATTGATAATAATAAGAATAATAAGTATAGTAATTGTCGTTCTATGGATCATATAAGCATAATATAGCTAATAATATGAGTTAGGTTGATAATAATAAGAGTAATAGGTATAGTAGTTGTCGTTCTATCGATTATATAAGCATAATATGGCTAATAATATAACTTAGATTGATAATAGCAAGTGTAATAAGTATAGTAACTATCGTTCTATCGATCATTTAAGCATAATATGGCTAATAATATGAGTTAGGTTGATAATAATAAGAGTAATAAGTACAGTGATTGTCGTTCTATCGATCAAATTTGCATAATATGGTTAATAATATGAGTTAGATTGATAACAGTGAGTGCAATAAGTATAGTAGTTGTCGTTCTGTCAATCATATAAGCATAATATGGCTAATAATATGAGTTAGGCTGATAATAATAAGAGTAATAGGTATAGTAAATGTCGTGCTATCGATCATTTCTGCATAATATGGTTAATAATATGAGTTAGATTGATAATAGTGAGTGTAATAAGTATAGTAAGTGTCGTTCTATCGATCATATTAGCATAATATGGTTAATAATATGAGTCAGATTGATTATAATAGGACTAGTAAGTATAGTAATTGTCGTTCTATCGATCATATCTGCATAATAAGGTTAATAATATGAGTTAGATTCATAATAATAAGAGTAATAAGTATAATAATTATCGTTCTATCGATCATTTAAGCATAATATGGCTAATAATATGAGTTAGAATGATAACAATAAGAGTAATAAGTATAGTAATTGTCGTTCTATCGATCATGTAAGCATAATATGGCTAATAATATTTGTTAGAGTGATAATACTAAGAGTAGTGAGTATAGTAATTCTCATTCTATCGATCATATAAGCATAATATGGCTAATAATATGAGTTAGATTGATAATAATAAGAGTAATGAGTCTAGTGATTGTCGTTCTATCGATCAAATTTGCATAATATGTTTAATAATATGAGTTAGATTGATAACAGTGAGTGTAATAAGTATAGTAATTGTCGTCCTGTCAATCATATAAGCATAATATGGCTAATAATATGAGTTAAATTGATAATAATAAGAGTAATAGGTACAGTAATTGTCGTTCTATCGATCATTTAAGCATAATATGGCTAATAATATGAGTTAGATTGACAATACTAAGAGTAGTGAGTATAGTAATTCTCGTTCTATCGATCATAAAAGCATAATATGGCTAACAATATGAGTTAGATTGATAACAATAAGAGTAATAAGTATAGTAATTGTCGTTCTATCGATCATATAAGCATAATATGGCTAATAATATGAGTTAGATTGACAATACTAAGAGTAGTGAGTATAGTAATTCTCGTTCTATCGATCATATAAGCATAATATGGCTAATAATATGAGTTAGATTGATAATACTAAGAGTAGTGAGTATAGTAATTCTCGTTCTATCGATCATATAAGCATAATATGGCTAAAAATATGAGTTAGATTGATAACAATAAGAGTAATAAGTATAGTAATTGTCGTTCTATCGATCATATAAGCATAATATGGCTAATAATATGAGTTAGAGTGATAATACTAAGAGTAGTGAGTATAGTAATTCTCATTCTATCGATCATATAAGCATAATATGGCTAATAATATGAGTTAGATTGATAATAATAAGAGCAATGGGTATAGTAATTGTAGTTCTATCGATCATTTAAGCATAATATGGCTAATAATATGAGTTAGATTGACAATACTAAGAGTAGTGAGTATAGTAATTCTCGTTCTATCGATCATATAAGCATAATATGGCTAATAATATGAGTTAGATTGATAATACTAAGAGTAGTGAGTATAGTAATTGTCGTTCTATCGATCATTTAAGCATAATATGGCTAATAATATGATTTAGATTGATAATAGTAACAGTAATAAGTATAGTAATTGTCGATCTATCGATAATATAAGCATAATATGGCTAATAATATGAGTTAGATTGATAATACTAAGAGTAGTGAGTATAGTAATTCTCGTTCTATGGATCATATAAGCATAATATGGCTAATGATATGAGTTAGAGTGATAATACTAAGAGTAGTGAGTACAGTAATTCTCATTCTAACGATCATATAAGCATAATATGGCTAATAATATGAGTTAGATTGATAATAATAAGAGTAATGAGTTTAGTGATTGTCGTTCTATCGATCAAATTTGCATAATATGGTTAATAATATGAGTTAGATTGATAACAGTGAGTGTAATAAGTATAGTAATTGTCGTCCTGTCAATCATATAAGCATAATATGGCTAATAATATGAGTTAAATTGATAATAATAAGAGTAATAGGTACAGTAATTGTCGTTCTATCGATCATTTAAGCATAATATGGCTAATAATATGAGTTAGGTTGATAATAATAAGATTAATATGTATAGTGATTGTCGTTCTATCGATCAAATTTGCATAATATGGTTAATAATATGAGTTAGATTGATAACAGTGAGTGTAATAAATATAGTAGTTGTCGTTCTGTCGATCATATAAGCATAATACGTCTAATAATATGAGTTAGGCTGATAATAATAAGAGTAATAGGTATAGTAAATGTCGTGCTATCGATCATATCTGCATGATATGGTTAATAATATGAGTTAGATTGATAATAGTGAGTGTAATAAATATAGTAATTGTCGTTCTATCGATCATATAAGCATAATATGGCTAATAATATGAGTTAGATTGATAATAATAAGAGTAATAAGTATAATAATTATCGTTCTATCGATCATTTAAGCATAATATGGCTAATAATATGAGTTAGAATGATAACAATAAGAGTAATAAGTATAGTAATTGTCGTTCTATCGATCATGTAAGCATAATATGGCTAATAATATGAGTTAGAGTGATAATACTAAGAGTAGTGAGTATAGTAATTCTCATTCTATCGATCATATAAGCATAATATGGCTAATAATATGAGCTAGATTGATAATAATAAGAGTAATGAGTTTAGTGATTGTCGTTCTATCGATCAAATTTGCATAATATGTTTAATAATATGAGTTAGATTGATAACAGTGAGTGTAATAAGTATAGTAATTGTCGTCCTGTCAATCATATAAGCATAATATGGCTAATAATATGAGTTAAATTGATAATAATAAGAGTAATAGGTACAGTAATTGTCGTTCTATCGATCATTTAAGCATAATATGGCTAATAATATGAGTTAGATTGACAATACTAAGAGTAGTGAGTATAGTAATTCTCGTTCTATCGATCATATAAGCATAATATGGCTAACAATATGAGTTAGATTGATAACAATAAGAGTAATAAGTATAGTAATTGTCGTTCTATCGATCATATAAGCATAATATGGCTAATAATATGAGTTAGATTGACAATACTAAGAGTAGTGAGTATAGTAATTCTCGTTCTATCGATCATATAAGCATAATATGGCTAATAATATGAGTTAGATTGATAATACTAAGAGTAGTGAGTATAGTAATTCTCGTTCTATCGATCATATAAGCATAATATGGCTAAAAATATGAGTTAGATTGATAACAATAAGAGTAATAAGTATAGTAATTGTCGTTCTATCGATCATATAAGCATAATATGGCTAATAATATGAGTTAGAGTGATAATACTAAGAGTAGTGAGTATAGTAATTCTCATTCTATCGATCATATAAGCATAATATGGCTAATAATATGAGTTAGATTGATAATAATAAGAGCAATGGGTATAGTAATTGTAGTTCTATCGATCATTTAAGCATAATATGGCTAATAATATGAGTTAGATTGATAACAATAAGAGTAATAAGTATAGTAATTGTCGTTCTATCGATCATATAAGCATAATATGGCTAATAATATGAGTTAGAGTGATAATACTAAGAGTAGTGAGTATAGTAATTCTCATTCTATCGATCATATAAGCATAATATGGCTAATAATATGAGTTAGATTGATAATAATAAGAGCAATGGGTATAGTAATTGTAGTTCTATCGATCATTTAAGCATAATATGGCTAATAATATGAGTTAGATTGACAATACTAAGAGTAGTGAGTATAGTAATTCTCTTTCTATCGATCATATAAGCATAATATGGCTAATAATATGAGTTAGATTGATAATACTAAGAGTAGTGAGTATAGTAATTCTCGTTCTATCGATCATATAAGCATAATATGGCTAATAATATGAGTTAGATTGATAATAATAACAGTAATAAGTATAGTAATTGTCGTTCTATCGATATTATAAGCATAATATTGTTAATAATATGAGTTAGTTTGATAATAATACGAGTAATACGTATAGTAATTGTCGTTCTATCGATCATTTAAGCATAATATGGCTAATAATATGAGTTAGGTTGATAATAATAAGATTAATATGTATAGTGATTGTCGTTCTATCGATCAAATTTGCATAATATGGTTAATAATATGAGTTAGATTGATAACAGTGAGTGTAATAAATATAGTAGTTGTCGTTCTGTCGATCATATAAGTATAATACGTCTAATAATATGAGTTAGGCTGATAATAATAAGAGTAATAGGTATAGTAAATGTCGTGCTATCAATCATATCTGCATGATATGGTTAATAATATGAGTTAGATTGATAATAGTGAGTGTAATAAATATAGTAATTGTCGTTCTATCGATCATATAAGCATAATATGGCTAATAATATGAGTTGGATTGATAATAATAAGAGTAATAAGTATAATAATTATCGTTCTATCGATCATTTAAGCATAATATGGCTAATAATATGAGTTAGAATGATAACAATAAGAGTAATAAGTATAGTAATTGTCGTTCTATCGATCATGTAAGCATAATAACGCTAATAATATGAGTTAGAGTGATAATAATAAGAGTAGTGAGTATAGTAATTCTCATTCTATCGATCATATAAGCATAATATGGCTAATAATATGAGTTAGATTGATAATAATAAGAGTAATGAGTTTAGTGATTGTCGTTCTATCGATCAAATTTGCATAATATGGTTAATAATATGAGTTAGATTGATAACAGTGAGTGTAATAAATATAGTAGTTGTCGTTCTGTCGATCATATAAGCATAATACGTCTAATAATATGAGTTAGGCTGATAATAATAAGAGTAATAGGTATAGTAAATGTCGTGCTATCAATCATATCTGCATGATATGGTTAATAATATGAGTTAGATTGATAATAGTGAGTGTAATAAATATAGTAATTGTCGTTCTATCGATCATATAAGCATAATATGGCTAATAATATGAGTTGGATTGATAATAATAAGAGTAATAAGTATAATAATTATCGTTCTATCGATCATTTAAGCATAATATGGCTAAAAATATGAGTTAGATTGATAACAATAAGAGTAATAAGTATAGTAATTGTCGTTCTATCGATCATATAAGCATAATATGGCTAATAATATGAGTTAGATTGATAATAATAAGAGTAATGAGTTTAGTGATTGTCGTACTATCGATCAAATTTGCATAATATGGTTAATAATATGAGTTAGATTGATAACAGTGAGTGTAATAAGTATAGTAATTGTCGTCCTGTCAATCATATAAGCATAATATGGCTAATAATATGAGTTAAATTGATAATAATAACAGTAATAAGTATAGTAATTGTCGTTCTATCGATATTATAAGCATAATATGGCTAATAATATGAGTTAGATTGATAATAATAAGAGCAATGAGTATAGTAATTGTAGTTCTATCGATCATTTAAGCATAATATGGCTAATAATATGAGTTAGGTTGATAATAATAAGATTAATATGTATAGTGATTGTCGTTCTATCGATCAAATTTGCATAATATGGTTAATAATATGAGTTAGATTGATAACAGTGAGTGTAATAAGTATAGTAATTGTCGTCCTGTCAATCATATAAGCATAATATGGCTAATAATATGAGTTAAATTGATAATAATAAGAGTAATAGGTACAGTAATTGTCGTTCTATCGATCATTTAAGCTTAATATGGCTAATAATATGAGTTAGATTGATAATACTAAGAGTAGTGAGTATAGTAATTCTCGTTCTATCGATCATATAAGCATAATATGGCTAATAATATGAGTTAGATTGACAATACTAAGAGTAGTGAGTATAGTAATTCTCGTTCTATCGATCATATAAGCATAATATGGCTAACAATATGAGTTAGATTGATAACAATAAGAGTAATAAGTATAGTAATTGTCGTTCTATCGATCATATAAGCATAATATGGCTAATAATATGAGTTAGAGTGATAATACTAAGAGTAGTGAGTATAGTAATTCTCATTCTATCGATCATATAAGCATAATATGGCTAATAATATGAGTTAGATTGATAATAATAAGAGCAATGAGTATAGTAATTGTAGTTCTATCGATCATTTAAGCATAATATGGCTAATAATATGAGTTAGATTGATAATAATAACAGTAATAAGTATAGTAATTGTCGTTCTATCGATATTATAAGCATAATATTGTTAATAATATGAGTTAGATAGATAATAATACGAGTAATAAGTATAGTAATTGTCGTTCTATCGATCATTTAAGCATAATATGGCTAATAATATGAGTTAGGTTGATAATAATAAGACTAATATGTATAGTGATTGTCGTTCTATCGATCAAATTTGCATAATATGGTTAATAATATGAGTTAGATTGATAACAGTGGGTGTAATAAATATAGTAGTTGTCGTTCTGTCGATCATATAAGCATAATACGTCTAATAATATGAGTTAGGCTGATAATAATAAGATTAATAGGTATAGTAAATGTCGTGCTATCGATCATATCTGCATAATATGGTTAATAACATGAGTTAGATTGATAATAGTGAGTGTAATAAGTATAGTAATTGTCGTTCTATCGATCATATAAGCATAATATGGCTAATAATATGAGTTAGATTGATAATAATAAGAGTAATAAGTATAGTAATTATCGTTCTATCGATCATTTAAGCATAATATGGCTAATAATATGAGTTAGATTGATAACAATAAAAGTAATAAGTATAGTAATTGTCGTTCTATCGATCATATCTGCATAATATGGTTAATAATATGAGTTAGATTGATAATAATAAGAGTAATAAGTATAGTAGTTGTAGTTCTATTGCTCATATAAGCATAATATGGCTAATAATATGAGTTAGATTGATAATAATAAGAGTAATAAGTGTAGTAATTGTCGTTCTATCGATCATTTAAGCATAATATGGCTAATAATATGAGTTAGATTGACAATAATAAGAGTAATAAGTGTAGTAATTGTCGTTCTATCGATCATTTAAGCATAATATGGCTAATAATATGAGTTAGAATGATAACAATAAGAGTAATAAGTATAGTAATTGTCGTTCTATCGATCATGTAAGCATAATATGGCTAATAATATTTGTTAGAGTGATAATACTAAGAGTAGTGAGTATAGTAATTCTCATTCTATCGATCATATAAGCATAATATGGCTAATAATATGAGTTAGATTGATAATAATAAGAGTAATGAGTTTAGTGATTGTCGTTCTATCGATCAAATTTGCATAATATGTTTAATAATATGAGTTAGATTGACAATACTAAGAGTAGTGAGTATAGTAATTGTCGTTCTATCGATCATTTAAGCATAATATGGCTAATAATATGATTTAGATTGATAATAGTAACAGTAATAAGTATAGTAATTGTCGATCTATCGATAATATAAGCATAATATGGCTAATAATATGAGTTAGATTGATAATACTAAGAGTAGTGAGTATAGTAATTCTCGTTCCATGGATCATATAAGCATAATATGGCTAATGATATGAGTTAGAGTGATAATACTAAGAGTAGTGAGTACAGTAATTCTCATTCTAACGATCATATAAGCATAATATGGCTAATAATATGAGTTAGATTGATAATAATAAGAGTAATGAGTTTAGTGATTGTCGTTCTATCGATCAAATTTGCATAATATGGTTAATAATATGAGTTAGATTGATAACAGTGAGTGTAATAAGTATAGTAATTGTCGTCCTGTCAATCATATAAGCATAATATGGCTAATAATATGAGTTAAATTGATAATAATAAGAGTAATAGGTACAGTAATTGTCGTTCTATCGATCATTTAAGCATAATATGGCTAATAATATGAGTTAGGTTGATAATAATAAGATTAATATGTATAGTGATTGTCGTTCTATCGATCAAATTTGCATAATATGGTTAATAATATGAGTTAGATTGATAACAGTGAGTGTAATAAATATAGTAGTTGTCGTTCTGTCGATCATATAAGCATAATACGTCTAATAATATGAGTTAGGCTGATAATAATAAGAGTAATAGGTATAGTAAATGTCGTGCTATCGATCATATCTGCATGATATGGTTAATAATATGAGTTAGATTGATAATAGTGAGTGTAATAAATATAGTAATTGTCGTTCTATCGATCATATAAGCATAATATGGCTAATAATATGAGTTAGATTGATAATAATAAGAGTAATAAGTATAATAATTATCGTTCTATCGATCATTTAAGCATAATATGGCTAATAATATGAGTTAGAATGATAACAATAAGAGTAATAAGTATAGTAATTGTCGTTCTATCGATCATGTAAGCATAATATGGCTAATAATATGAGTTAGAGTGATAATACTAAGAGTAGTGAGTATAGTAATTCTCATTCTATCGATCATATAAGCATAATATGGCTAATAATATGAGTTAGATTGATAATAATAAGAGTAATGAGTTTAGTGATTGTCGTTCTATCGATCAAATTTGCATAATATGTTTAATAATATGAGTTAGATTGATAACAGTGAGTGTAATAAGTATAGTAATTGTCGTCCTGTCAATCATATAAGCATAATATGGCTAATAATATGAGTTAAATTGATAATAATAAGAGTAATAGGTACAGTAATTGTCGTTCTATCGATCATTTAAGCATAATATGGCTAATAATATGAGTTAGATTGACAATACTAAGAGTAGTGAGTATAGTAATTCTCGTTCTATCGATCATATAAGCATAATATGGCTAACAATATGAGTTAGATTGATAACAATAAGAGTAATAAGTATAGTAATTGTCGTTCTATCGATCATATAAGCATAATATGGCTAATAATATGAGTTAGATTGATAATACTAAGAGTAGTGAGTATAGTAATTCTCGTTCTATCGATCATATAAGCATAATATGGCTAAAAATATGAGTTAGATTGATAACAATAAGAGTAATAAGTATAGTAATTGTCGTTCTATCGATCATATAAGCATAATATGGCTAATAATATGAGTTAGAGTGATAATACTAAGAGTAGTGAGTATAGTAATTCTCATTCTATCGATCATATAAGCATAATATGGCTAATAATATGAGTTAGATTGATAATAATAAGAGCAATGAGTATAGTAATTGTAGTTCTATCGATCATTTAAGCATAATATGGCTAATAATATGAGTTAGATTGATAATAATAACAGTAATAAGTATAGTAATTGTCGTTCTATCGATATTATAAGCATAATATTGTTAATAATATGAGTTAGATTGATAATAATACGAGTAATAAGTATAGTAATTGTCGTTCTATCGATCATTTAAGCATAATATGGCTAATAATATGAGTTAGGTTGATAATAATAAGAGTAATAAGTATAGTAATTATCGTTCTATCGATCATTTAAGCATAATATGGCTAATAATATGAGTTAGATTGATAACAATAAAAGTAATAAGTATAGTAATTGTCGTTCTATCGATCATATCTGCATAATATGGTTAATAATATGAGTTAGATTGATAATAATAAGAGTAATAAGTATAGTAGTTGTAGTTCTATTGCTCATATAAGCATAATATGGCTAATAATATGAGTTAGATTGATAATAATAAGAGTAATAAGTGTAGTAATTGTCGTTCTATCGATCATTTAAGCATAATATGGCTAATAATATGAGTTAGATTGACAATAATAAGAGTAATAAGTGTAGTAATTGTCGTTCTATCGATCATATAAGCATAATATGGCCAATAATATAAGTTAGATTGATAATAGGAAGTGTAATAAGTTTAGTAAATGTCGTTCTATCGATCATATAAGCATAATATGGGTAATAATATGAGTTAGGTTGATAACAATAAGAGTAATGAGTATAGTAATTGTAGTTCTATCGATCATACAAGCATAATATGGCTAATAATATGAGTTAGATTGATAACAATAAAAGTAATAAGTATAGTAATTGTCGTTCTATCGATCATATCTGCATAATATGGTTAATAATATGAGTTAGATTGATAATAATAAGAGTAATAAGTATAGTAGTTGTAGTTCTATTGCTCATATAAGCATAATATGGCTAATAATATGAGTTAGATTGACAATAATAAGAGTAATAAGTGTAGTAATTGTCGTTCTATCGATCATTTAAGCATAATATGGCTAATAATATGAGTTAGATTGACAATAATAAGAGTAATAAGTGTAGTAATTGTCGTTCTATCGATCATATAAGCATAATATGGCCAATAATATAAGTTAGATTGATAATAGGAAGTGTAATAAGTATAGTAAATGTCGTTCTATCGATCATATAAGCATAATATGGGTAATAATATGAGTTAGATTGATAATAGTAAGAGTAATGTGTATAGTAATTGTCGTTCTATCGATCATATAAGCATAATATGGCTAATAATATGAGTTATATTTATAATAATAAGAGTAATAAGTATAGTAATTGTCGTTCTATCGATCATATAAGCATAATATGGTTAATAATATGAGTTAGATTGATAATAATAAGAGTAATAAGTATAGTAATTGTCATTCTATCGATCATATAAGCATAATATGGCTAATAATATGAGTTAGATTCATAAT
Source organism: Megachile rotundata (assembly GCF_050947335.1). Classification (NCBI taxonomy): domain Eukaryota; kingdom Metazoa; phylum Arthropoda; class Insecta; order Hymenoptera; family Megachilidae; genus Megachile; species Megachile rotundata. The sequence goes on along the minus strand of NW_027473465.1, from coordinate 221,239 downwards.
AATAAGAGTGATAAGTATAGTAATTGTCATTCTATCGATAATATAAGCATAATATGGCTAATAATATGAGTTAGATTGATAATACTAAGAGTAGTGAGTATAGTAATTCTCGTTCTATCGATCATATAAGCATAATATGGCTAATAATATGAGTTATATTTATAATAATAAGAGTAATAAGTATAGTAATTGTCGTTCTATCGATCATATAAGCATAATATGTCTAATAATATGAGTTAGATTGATAACAATAAGAGTAATGAGTATAGTAATTGTAGTTCTATCGATCATATCTGCATAATATGGTTAATAATATGAGTTAGATTGATAATAATAAGAGTAATAAGTATAGTAGTTCTCATTCTATCGATCATATAAGCATAATATGGCTAATAATATGAGTTAGATTGATAATAATAAGAGTAATAAGTATAGTAATTGTCGTTCTATCGATCAAATTTGCATAATATGGCTAATAATATGTGTTAAATTGATAATAATAAGAGTAATAGGTACAGTAATTGTCGTTCTATCGATCATTTAAGCATAATATGGCTAATAATATGAGTTAGATTGATAATACTAAGAGTAGTAAGTATAGTAATTCTCGTTCTATCGATCATATCTGCATAATGTGGTTAATAATATGAGTTAGATTGATAATAGTAAGAGTAATGTGTATAGTAATTGTCGTTCTATCGATCATATAAGCATAATATGGCTAATAATATGAGTTATATTTATAATAATAAGAGTAATAAGTATAGTAATTGTCGTTCTATCGATCATATAAGCATAATATGGTTAATAATATGAGTTAGATTGATAATAATAAGAGTAATAAGTGTAGTAATTGTCGTTCTATCGATCATTTAAGCATAATATGGCTAATAATATGAGTTAGATTGATAATACTAAGAGTAGTGAGTATAGTAATTCTCGTTCTATCGAACATATAAGCATAATATGGCTAATAATATGAGTTAGATTGATAACAATAAGAGTAATATGTATAGTAATTGTCGTTCTATCGATCATATAAGCATAATATGGCTAATAATATGAGTTAGAGTCATAATACTAAGAGTAGTGAGTATAGTAATTCTCATTCTATCGATCATATAAGCATAATATGGCTAATAATATGAGTTAGATTGATAATAATAAGAGTAATAAGTATAGCAATTGTCGTTCTATCGATCAAATTTGCATAATATGGTTAATAATATGAGTTAGATTGATAACAGTGAGTGTAATAAGTATAGTAATTGTCGTCCTGTCAATCATATAAGCATAATATGGCTAATAATATGAGTTAAATTGATAATAATAAGAGTAATAGGTACAGTAATTGTCGTTCTATCGATCATTTAAGCATAATATGGCTAATAATATGAGTTAGATTGATAATACTAAGAGTAGTGAGTATAGTAATTCTCGTTCTATCGATCATATAAGCATAATATGGCTAATAATATGAGTTAGATTGACAATACTAAGAGTAGTGAGTATAGTAATTCTCGTTCTATCGATCATATAAGCATAATATGGCTAACAATATGAGTTAGATTGATAACAATAAGAGTAATAAGTATAGTAATTGTCGTTCTATCGATCATATAAGCATAATATGGCTAAATAATATGAGTTAGATTGATAATACTAAGAGTAGTGAGTATAGTAATTCTCGTTCTATCGATCATATAAGCATAATATGGCTAAAAATATGAGTTAGATTGATAACAATAAGAGTAATAAGTATAGTAATTGTCGTTCTATCGATCATATAAGCATAATATGGCTAATAATGTGAGTTAGAGTGATAATACTAACAGTAGTGAGTATAGTAATTCTCATTCTATCGATCATATAAGCATAATATGGCTAATAATATGAGTTACATTGATAATAATAAGAGTAATGAGTATAGTAATTGTCGTTCTGTCGATATTATAAGCATAATATTGTTAATAATATGAGTTAGATTGATAATAATAAGAGTAATAAGTGTAGTAATTGTCGTTCTATCGATCATTTAAGCATAATATGGCTAATAATATGAGTTAGATTGATAATAATAAGAGTAATAAGTGTAGTAATTGTCGTTCTATCGATCATATAAGCATAATATGGCCAATAATATAAGTTAGATTGATAATAGGAAGTGTAATAAGTATAGTAAATGTCGTTCTATCGATCATATAAGCATAATATGGGTAATAATATGAGTTAGGTTGATAACAATAAGAGTAATGAGTATAGTAATTGTAGTTCTATCGATCATAAAGGCATAATATGGCTAATAATATGAGTTAGGTTCATAATAATAAGAGTAATAATGATATTAAATGACGTGCTATCGATCATATCGGCATAATATGGTTAATAATATGAGTTACATTGATAATAATAAGAGTAATAAGTATAGTAATTGTCATTCTATCGATCATATAAGCATAATATGGCTAATAATATGAGTTAGATTCATAATAATAAGAGTGATAAGTATAGTAATTGTCGTTCTATCGATAATATAAGCATAATATGGCTAATAATATGAGTTATATTTATAATAATAAGAGTAATAAGTATAGTAATTGTCGTTCTATCGATCATATAAGCATAATATGTCTAATAATATGAGTTAGATTGATAACAATAAGAGTAATGAGTATAGTAATTGTAGTTCTATCGATCATATCTGCATAATATGGTTAATAATATGAGTTAGATTGATAATAATAAGAGTAATAAGTATAGTAGTTGTAGTTCTATTGCTCATATAAGCATAATATGGCTAATAATATGAGTTAGATTGATAATAATAAGAGTAATAAGTGTAGTAATTGTCGTTCTATCGATCATTTAAGCATAATATGGCTAATAATATGAGTTAGATTGATAATACTAAGAGTAGTGAGTATAGTAATTCTCGTTCTATCGAACATATAAGCATAATATGGCTAATAATATGAGTTAGATTGCTAACAATAAGAGTAATATGTATAGTAATTGTCGTTCTATCGATCATATAAGCATAATATGGCTAATAATATGAGTTAGAGTGATAATACTAAGAGTAGTGAGTACAGTAATTCTCATTCTATCGATCATATAAGCATAATATGGCTAATAATTTGAGTTAGATTGATAATAATAAGAGTAATAAGTATAGTAATTGTCGTTCTATCGATCAAATTTGCATAATATGGTTAATAATATGAGTTAGATTGATAACAGTGAGTGTACTAAGTATAGTAATTGTCGTCCTGTCAATCATATAAGCATAATATGGCTAATAATATGAGTTAAATTGATAATAATAAGAGTAATAGGTACAGTAATTGTCGTTCTATCGATCATTTAAGCATAATATGGCTAATAATATGAGTTAGATTGATAATACTAAGAGTAGTGAGTATAGTAATTCTCGTTCTATCGATCATATAAGCATAATATGGCTAATAATATGAGTTAGATTGACAATACTAAGAGTAGTGAGTATAGTAATTCTCGTTCTATCGATCATATAAGCATAATATGGCTAACAATATGAGTTAGATTGATAACAATAAGAGTAATAAGTATAGTAATTGTCGTTCTATCGATCATATGAGCATAATATGGCTAATAATATGAGTTAGATTGATAATACTAAGAGTAGTGAGTATAGTAATTCTCGTTCTATCGATAATATAAGCATAATATGGCTAAAAATATGAGTTAGATTGATAACAATAAGAGTAATAAGTATAGTAATTGTCGTTCTATCGATCATATAAGCATAATATGGCTAATAATGTGAGTTAGAGTGATAATACTAACAGTAGTGAGTATAGTAATTCTCATTCTATCGATCATATAAGCATAATATGGCTAATAATATGAGTTACATTGATAATAATAAGAGTAATGAGTATAGTAATTGTCGTTCTATCGATATTATAAGCATAATATTGTTAATAATATGAGTTAGATTGATAATAATACGAGTAATAAGTATAGTAATTGTCGTTCTATCGATCATTTAAGCATAATATGGCTAATAATATGAGTTAGGTTGATAATAATAAGATTAATATGTATAGTGATTGTCGTTCTATCGATCAAATTTGCATAATATGGTTAATAATATGAGTTAGATTGATAACAGTGAGTGTAATAAATATAGTAGTTGTCGTTCTGTCGATCATATAAGCATAATACGTCTAATAATATGAGTTAGGCTGATAATAATAAGAGTAATAGGTATAGTAAATGTCGTGCTATCGATCATATCTGCATGATATGGTTAATAATATGAGTTAGATTGATAATAGTGAGTGTAATAAATATAGTAATTGTCGTTCTATCGATCATATAAGCATAATATGGCTAATAATATGAGTTAGATTGATAATACTAAGAGTAGTGAGTATAGTAATTCTCGATCTATCGATCATATCTGCATAATATGGCTAATAATATGAGTTAGATTCATAATAATAAGAGTGATAAGTATAGTAATTGTCGTTCTATCGATAATATAAGCATAATATGGCTAATAATATGAGTTAGATTGATAATACTAAGAGTAGTGAGTATAGTAATTCTCGTTCTATCGAACATATAAGCATAATATGGCGAATAATATGAGTTAGATTGATAACAATAAGAGTAATATGTATAGTAATTGTCGTTCTATCGATCATATAAGCATAATATGGCTAATAATATGAGTTAGAGTGATAATACTAAGAGTAGTGAGTATAGTAATTCTCATTCTATCGATCATATAAGCATAATATGGCTAATAATATGAGTTAAATTGATAATAATAAGAGTAATAGGTACAGTAATTGTCGTTCTATCGATCATTTAAGCATAATATGGCTAATAATATGAGTTAGATTGATAATACTAAGAGTAGTGAGTATAGTAATTCTCGTTCTATCGATCATATAAGCATAATATGGCTAATAATATGAGTTAGATTGACAATACTAAGAGTAGTGAGTATAGTAATTCTCGTTCTATCGATCATATAAGCATAATATGGCTAACAATATGAGTTAGATTGATAACAATAAGAGTAATAAGTATAGTAATTGTCGTTCTATCGATCATATAAGCATAATATGGCTAATAATATGAGTTAGATTGATAATACTAAGAGTAGTGAGTATAGTAATTCTCGTTCTATCGATCATATAAGCATAATATGGCTAAAAATATGAGTTAGATTGATAACAATAAGAGTAATAAGTATAGTAATTGTCGTTCTATCGATCATATAAGCATAATATGGCTAATAATGTGAGTTAGAGTGATAATACTAACAGTAGTGAGTATAGTAATTCTCATTCTATCGATCATATAAGCATAATATGGCTTATAATATGAGTTACATTGATAATAATAAGAGTAATGAGTATAGTAATTGTCGTTCTATCGATATTATAAGCATAATATTGTTAATAATATGAGTTAGATTGATTATAATACGAGTAATAAGTATAGTAATTGTCGTTCTATCGATCATTTAAGCATAATATGGCTAATAATATGAGTTAGGTTGATAATAATAAGATTAATATGTATAGTGATTGTCGTTCTATCGATCAAATTTGCATAATATGGTTAATAATATGAGTTAGATTGATAACAGTGAGTGTAATAAATATAGTAGTTGTCGTTCTGTCGATCATATAAGCATAATACGTCTAATAATATGAGTTAGGCTGATAATAATAAGAGTAATAGGTATAGTAAATGTCGTGCTATCGATCATATCTGCATGATATGGTTAATAATATGAGTTAGATTGATAATAATAAGAGTAATAAGTATAGTAGTTGTAGTTCTATTGCTCATATAAGCATAATATGGCTAATAATATGAGTTAGATTGATAATAATAAGAGTAATAAGTGTAGTAATTGTCGTTCTATCGATCATTTAAGCATAATATGGCTAATAATATGAGTTAGATTGATAATAATAAGAGTAATAAGTGTAGTAATTGTCGTTCTATCGATCATATAAGCATAATATGGCCAATAATATAAGTTAGATTGATAATAGGAAGTGTAATAAGTATAGTAAATGTCGTTCTATCGATCATATAAGCATAATATGGGTAATAATATGAGTTAGGTTGATAACAATAAGAGTAATGAGTATAGTAATTGTAGTTCTATCGATCATACAAGCATAATATGGCTAATAATATGAGTTAGGTTCATAATAATAAGAGTAATAATGATATTAAATGTCGTGCTATCGATCATATCGGCATAATATGGTTAATAATATGAGTTACATTGATAATAATAAGAGTAATGAGTATAGTAATTCTCATTCTATCGATCATATAAGCATAATATGGCTAATAATATGAGTTAGATTGATAATAATAAGAGTAATGAGTTTAGTGATTGTCGTTCTATCGATCAAATTTGCATAATATGGTTAATAATATGAGTTAGATTGATAACAGTGAGTGTAATAAGTATAGTAATTGTCGTCCTGTCAATCATATAAGCATAATATGGCTAATAATATGTGTTAAATTGATAATAATAAGTGTAATAGGTACAGTAATTGTCGTTCTATCGATCATTTAAGCATAATATGGCTAATAATATGAGTTAGATTGATAATACTAAGAGTAGTAAGTATAGTAATTCTCGTTCTATCGATCATATCTGCATAATGTGGTTAATAATATGAGTTAGATTGATAGTAGTAAGAGTAGTGTGTATAGTAATTGTCGTTCTATCGATCATATAAGCATAATATGGCTAATAATATGAGTTATATTTATAATAATAAGAGTAATAAGTATAGTAATTGTCGTTCTATCGATCATATAAGCATAATATGGTTAATAATATGAGTTAGATTGATAATAATAAGAGTAATAAGTATAGTAATTGTCATTCTATCGATCATATAAGCATAATATGGCTAATAATATGAGTTAGATTCATAATAATAAGAGTGAGAAGTATAGTAATTGTCGTTCTATCGATAATATAAGCATAATATGGCTAATAATATGAGTTAGATCGATAATACTAAGAGTAGTGAGTATAGTAATTCTCGTTCTATCGATCATATAAGCATAATATGGCTAATAATATGAGTTATATTTATAATAATAAGAGTAATAAGTATAGTAATTGTCGTTCTATCGATCATATAAGCATAATATGTCTAATAATATGAGTTAGATTGATAACAATAAGAGTAATGAGTATAGTAATTGTAGTTCTATCGATCATATCTGCATAATATGGTTAATAATATGAGTTAGATTGATAATAATAAGAGTAATAAGTATAGTAGTTGTAGTTCTATTGCTCATATAAGCATAATATGGCTAATAATATGAGTTAGATTGATAATAATAAGAGTAATAAGTGTAGTAATTGTCGTTCTATCGATCATTTAAGCATAATATGGCTAATAATATGAGTTAGATTGATAATACTAAGAGTAGTGAGTATAGTAATTCTCGTTCTATCGAACATACAAGCATAATATGGCTAATAATATGAGTTAGATTGATAACAATAAGAGTAATATGTATAGTAATTGTCGTTCTATCGATCATATAAGCATAATATGGCTAATAATATGAGTTAGAGTGATAATACTAAGAGTAGTGAGTATAGTAATTCTCATTCTATCGATCATATAAGCATAATATGGCTAATAATATGAGTTAGATTGATAATAATAAGAGTAATAAGTATAGTAATTGTCGTTCTATCGATCAAATTTGCATAATATGGTTAATAATATGAGTTAGATTGATAACAGTGAGTGTAATAAGTATAGTAATTGTCGTCCTGTCAATCATATAAGCATAATATGGCTAATAATATGAGTTAAATTGATAATAATAAGAGTAATAGGTACAGTAATTGTCGTTCTATCGATCATTTAAGCATAATATGGCTAATAATATGAGTTAGATTGATAATACTAAGAGTAGTGAGTATAGTAATTCTCGTTCTATCGATCATATAAGCATAATATGGCTAATAATATGAGTTAGATTGACAATACTAAGAGTAGTGAGTATAGTAATTCTCGTTCTATCGATCATATAAGCATAATATGGCTAACAATATGAGTTAGATTGATAACAATAAGAGTAATAAGTATAGTAATTGTCGTCCTGTCAATCATATAAGCATAATATGGCTAATAATATGTGTTAAATTGATAATAATAAGAGTAATAGGTACAGTAATTGTCGTTCTATCGATCATTTAAGCATAATATGGCTAATAATATGAGTTAGATTGATAATACTAAGAGCAGTAAGTATAGTAATTCTCGTTCTATCGATCATATCTGCATAATGTGGTTAATAATATGAGTTAGATTGATAATAGTAAGAGTAATGTGTATAGTAATTGTCGTTCTATCGATCATATAAGCATAATATGGCTAATAATATGAGTTATATTTATAATAATAAGAGTAATAAGTATAGTAATTGTCGTTCTATCGATCATATAAGCATAATATGGTTAATAATATGAGTTAGATTGATAATAATAAGAGCAATAAGTATAGTAATTGTCATTCTATCGATCATATAAGCATAATATGGCTAATAATATGAGTTAGATTCATAATAATAAGAGTGATAAGTATAGTAATTGTCGTTCTATCGATCATATCTGCATAATGTGGTTAATAATATGAGTTAGATTGATAATAGTAAGAGTAATGTGTATAGTAATTGTCGTTCTATCGATCATATAAGCATAATATGGCTAATAATATGAGTTATATTTATAATAATAAGAGTAATAAGTATAGTAATTGTCGTTCTATCGATCATATAAGCATAATATGTCTAATAATATGAGTTAGATTGATAACAATAAGAGTAATGAGTATAGTAATTGTAGTTCTATCGATCATATCTGCATAATATGGTTAATAATATGAGTTAGATTGATAATAATAAGAGTAATAAGTATAGTAGTTGTAGTTCTATTGCTCATATAAGCATAATATGGCTAATAATATGAGTTAGATTGATAATAATAAGAGTGATAAGTATAGTAATTGTCGTTCTATCGATAATATAAGCATAATATGGCTAATAATATGAGTTAGATTGATAATACTAAGAGTAGTGAGTATAGTAATTCTCATTCTATCGATCATATAAGCATAATATGGCTAATAATATGAGTTAGATTGATAATAATAAGAGAAATAAGTATAGTAATTGTCGTTCTATCGATCAAATTTGCATAATATGGTTAATAATATGAGTTAGATTGATAACAGTGAGTGTAATAAGTATAGTAATTGTCGTCCTGTCAATCATATAAGCATAATATGGCTAATAATATGAGTTAAATTGATAATAATAAGAGTAATAGGTACAGTAATTGACGTTCTATCGATCATTTAAGCATAATATGGCTAATAATATGAGTTAGATTGATAATACTAAGAGTAGTGAGTATAGTAATTCTCGTTCTATCGATCATATAAGCATAATATGGCTAATAATATGAGTTAGATTGACAATACTAAGAGTAGTGAGTATAGTAATTCTCGTTCTATCGATCATATAAGCATAATATGGCTAACAATATGAGTTAGATTGATAACAATAAGAGTAATAAGTATAGTAATTGTCGTTCTATCGATCATATAAGCATAATATGGCTAATAATATGAGTTAGATTGATAATACTAAGAGTAGTGAGTATAGTAATTCTCGTTCTATCGATCATATAAGCATAATATGGCTAAAAATATGAGTTACATTGATAACAATAAGAGTAATAAGTATAGTAATTGTCGTTCTATCGATCATATAAGCATAATATGGCTAATAATATGAGTTAGAGTGATAATACTAACAGTAGTGAGTATAGTAATTCTCATTCTATCGATCATATAAGCATAATATGGCTAATAATGTGAGTTACATTGATAATAATAAGAGTAATGAGTATAGTAATTGTCGTTCTATCGATCATATAAGCATAATATGGGTAATAAAATGAGTTGGATTGATAATAATAAGAGTAATGAGTATAGTAATTGTCGTTCTATCGATCATTTAAGCATAATATGGCTAATAATATGAGTTAGATTGAGAATAATAACAGTAATAAGTATAGTAATTGTCGGTCTATCGATAATATAAGCATAATATGGCTAATAATATGAGTTAGATTGATAATACTAAGAGTAGTGAGTATAGTAATTCTCGTTCTATCGATCATATAAGCATAATATGGCTAATAATATGATTTAGATTGATAACAATAAGAGTAATAAGTATAGTAACTGTCGTTCTATCGATCATATAAGCATAATATGGCTAATAATATGAGTTAGAGTGATAATACTAAGAGTAGTGAGTATAGTAATTCTCGTTCTATCGATCATATAAGCATAATATGGCTAATAATATGAGTTACATTGATAATAATAAGAGTAATGAGTATAGTAATTGTCGTTCTATCGATATTATAAGCATAATATTGTTAATAATATGAGTTAGATTGATAATAATACGAGTAATAAGTATAGTAATTGTCGTTCTATCGATCATTTAAGCATAATATGGCTAATAATATGAGTTAGGTTGATAATAATAAGATTAATATGTATAGTGATTGTCGTTCTATCGATCAAATTTGCATAATATGGTTAATAATATGAGTTAGATTGATAACAGTGAGTGTAATAAATATAGTAGTTGTCGTTCTGTCGATCATATAAGCATAATACGTCTAATAATATGAGTTAGGCTGATAATAATAAGAGTAATAGGTATAGTAAATGTCGTGCTATCGATCATATCTGCATGATATGGTTAATAATATGAGTTAGATTGATAATAGTGAGTGTAATAAATATAGTGATTGTCGTTCTATCGATCATATAAGCATAATATGGCTAATAATATGAGTTAGATTGATAATAATAAGAGTAATAAGTATAATAATTATCGTTCTATCGATCATTTATGCATAATATGGATAATAATATGAGTTAGAGTGATAATACTAAGAGTAGTGGGTATAGTAATTCTCATTCTATCGATCATATAAGCATAATATGGCTAATAATATGAGTCAGATTGATAACAATAAGAGTAATGAGTATAGTAATTGTAGTTCTATCGATCATTTAAGCATAATATGGCTAATAATATGAGTTAGAGTGATAATACTAAGAGTAGTGAGTATAGTAATTCTCATTCTATCGATCATATAAGCATAATATGGCTAATAATATGAGTTAGATTGATAATAATAAGAGTAATAAGTATAGTAATTGTCGTTCTATCGATCAAATTTGCATAATATGGTTAATAATATGAGTTAGATTCATAACAGTGAGTGTAATAAGTATAGTAATTGTCGTCCTGTCAATCATATAAGCATAATATGGCTAATAATATGAGTTAAATTGATAATAATAAGAGTAATAGGTACAGTAATTGTCGTTCTATCGATCATTTAAGCATAATATGGCTAATAATATGAGTTAGATTGATAATACTAAGAGTAGTGAGTATAGTAATTCTCGTTCTATCGATCATATAAGCATAATATGGCTAATAATATGAGTTAGATTGACAATACTAAGAGTAGTGAGTATAGTAATTCTCGTTCTATCGATCATATAAGCATAATATGGCTAACAATATGAGTTAGATTGATAACAATAAGAGTAATAAGTATAGTAATTGTCGTTCTATCGATCATTTAAGCATAATATGGCTAATAATATGAGTTAGATTGATAATAATAAGAGTAATAAGTGTAGTAATTGTCGTTCTATCGATCATATAAGCATAATATGGCCAATAATATAAGTTAGATTGAAAATAGGAAGTGTAATAAGTATAGTAAATGTCGTTCTATCGATCATATAAGCATAATATGGGTAATAATATGAGTTAGGTTGATAACGATAAGAGTAATGAGTATAGTAATTGTAGTTCTATCGATCATACAAGCATAATATGGCTAATAATATGAGTTAGGTTCATAATAATAAGAGTAATAATGATATTAAATGTCGTGCTATCGATCATATCGGCATAATATGGTTAATAATATGAGTTACATTGATAATAATAAGAGTAATGAGTATAGTAATTCTCATTCTATCGATCATATAAGCATAATATGGCTAATAATATGAGTTAGATTGATAATAATAAGAGTAATGAGTTTAGTGATTGTCGTTCTATCGATCAAATTTACATAATATGGTTAATAATATGAGTTAGATTGATAACAGTGAGTGTAATAAGTATAGTAATTGTCGTCCTGTCAATCATATAAGCATAATATGGCTAATAATATGTGTTAAATTGATAATAATAAGTGTAATAGGTACAGTAATTGTCGTTCTATCGATCATTTAAGCATAATATGGCTAATAATATGAGTTAGATTGATAATACTAAGAGTAGTAAGTATAGTAATTCTCGTTCTATCGATCATATCTGCATAATGTGGTTAATAATATGAGTTAGATTGATAATAGTAAGAGTAATGTGTATAGTAATTGTCGTTCTATCGATCATATAAGCATAATATGGCTAATAATATGAGTTATATTTATAATAATAAGAGTAATAAGTATAGTAATTGTCGTTCTATCGATCATATAAGCATAATATGGTTAATAATATGAGTTAGATTGATAATAATAAGAGTAATAAGTATAGTAATTGTCATTCTATCGATCATATAAGCATAATATGGCTAATAATATGAGTTAGATTCATAATAATAAGAGTGATAAGTATAGTAATTGTCATTCTATCGATAATATAAGCATAATATGGCTAATAATATGAGTTAGATTGATAATACTAAGAGTAGTGAGTATAGTAATTCTCGTTCTATCGATCATATAAGCATAATATGGCTAATAATATGAGTTATATTTACAATAATAAGAGTAATAAGTATAGTAATTGTCGGTCTATCGATCATATAAGCATAATATGTCTAATAATATGAGTTAGATTGATAACAATAAGAGTAATGAGTATAGTAATTGTAGTTCTATCGATCATATCTGCATAATATGGTTAATAATATGAGTTAGATTGATAATAATAAGAGTAATAAGTATAGTAGTTCTCATTCTATCGATCATATAAGCATAATATGGCTAATAATATGAGTTAGATTGATAATAATAAGAGTAATAAGTATAGTAATTGTCGTTCTATCGATCAAATTTGCATAATATGGCTAATAATATGTGTTAAATTGATAATAATAAGAGTAATAGGTACAGTAATTGTCGTTCTATCGATCATTTAAGCATAATATGGCTAATAATATGAGTTAGATTGATAATACTAAGAGTAGTAAGTATAGTAATTCTCGTTCTATCGATCATATCTGCATAATGTGGTTAATAATATGAGTTAGATTGATAATAGTAAGAGTAATGTGTATAGTAATTGTCGTTCTATCGATCATATAAGCATAATATGGCTAATAATATGAGTTATATTTATAATAATAAGAGTAATAAGTATAGTAATTGTCGTTCTATCGATCATATAAGCATAATATGGTTAATAATATGAGTTAGATTGATAACAGTGAGTGTAATAAGTATAGTAATTGTCGTCCTGTCAATCATATAAGCATAATATGGCTAATAATATGAGTTAAATTGATAATAATAAGAGTAATAGGTACAGTAATTGTCGTTCTATCGATCATTTAAGCATAATATGGCTAATAATATGAGTTAGATTGATAATACTAAGAGTAGTGAGTATAGTAATTCTCGTTCTATCGATCATATAAGCATAATATGGCTAATAATATGAGTTAGATTGACAATACTAAGAGTAGTGAGTATAGTAATTCTCATTCTATCGATCATATAAGCATAATATGGCTAATAATATGAGTTAGATTGATAATAATAAGAGCAATGAGTATAGTAATTGTAGTTCTATCGATCATTTAAGCATAATATGGCTAATAATATGAGTTAGATTGATAATAATAACAGTAATAAGTATAGTAATTGTCGTTCTATCGATATTATAAGCATAATATTGTTAATAATATGAGTTAGATTGATAATAATACGAGTAATAAGTATAGTAATTGTCGTTCTATCGATCATTTAAGCATAATATGGCTAATAATATGAGTTAGGTTGATAATAGTAAGACTAATATGTATAGTGATTGTCGTTCTATCGATCAAATTTGCATAATATGGTTAATAATATGAGTTAGATTGATAACAGTGAGTGTAATAAATATAGTAGTTGTCGTTCTGTCGATCATATAAGCATAATACGTCTAATAATATGAGTTAGGCTGATAATAATAAGAGTAATAGGTATAGTAAATGTCGTGCTATCGATCATATCTGCATAATATGGTTAATAACATGAGTTAGATTGATAATAGTGAGTGTAATAAGTATAGTAATTGTCGTTCTATCGATCATATAAGCATAATATGGCTAATAATATGAGTTAGATTGATAATAATAAGAGTAATAAGTATAGTAATTATCGTTCTATCGATCATTTAAGCATAATATGGCTAATAATATGAGTTAGATTGATAACAATAAAAGTAATAAGTATAGTAATTGTCGTTCTATCGATCATATCTGCATAATATGGCTAATAATATGAGTTAGATTGATAATAATAAGAGTAATGAGTTTAGTGATTGTCGTTCTATCGATCAAATTTGCATAATATGGTTAATAATATGAGTTAGATTGATAACAGTGAGTGTAATAAGTATAGTAATTGTCGTCCTGTCAATCATATAAGCATAATATGGCTAATAATATGAGTTAAATTGATAATAATAAGAGTAATAGGTACAGTAATTGTCGTTCTATCGATCATTTAAGCATAATATGGCTAATAATATGAGTTAGATTGATAATACTAAGAGTAGTGAGTATAGTAATTCTCGATCTATCGATCATATCTGCATAATATGGCTAATAATATGAGTTAGATTCATAATAATAAGAGTGATAAGTATAGTAATTGTCGTTCTATCGATAATATAAGCATAATATGGCTAATAATATGAGCTAGATTGATAATACTAAGAGTAGTGAGTATAGTAATTCTCGTTCTATCGAACATATAAGCATAATATGGCTAATAATATGAGTTAGATTGATAACAATAAGAGTAATAAGTATAGTAATTGTCGTTCTATCGATCATTTAAGCATAATATGGCTAATAATATGAGTTAGGTTGATAATAATAAGATTAATATGTATAGTGATTGTCGTTCTATCGATCAAATTTGCATAATATGGTTAATAATATGAGTTAGATTGATAACAGTGAGTGTAATAAATATAGTAGTTGTCGTTCTGTCGATCATATAAGCATAATACGTCTAATAATATGAGTTAGGCTGATAATAATAAGAGTAATAGGTATAGTAAATGTCGTGCTATCGATCATATCTGCATGATATGGTTAATAATATGAGTTAGATTGATAATAGTGAGTGTAATAAATATAGTAATTGTCGTTCTATCGATCATATAAGCATAATATGGCTAATAATATGAGTTAGATTGATAATAATAAGAGTAATAAGTATAATAATTATCGTTCTATCGATCATTTAAGCATAATATGGCTAATAATATGAGTTAGATTGATAACAATAAGAGTAATAAGTATAGTAATTGTCGTTCTATCGATCATGTAAGCATAATATGGCTAATAATATGAGTTAGAGTGATAATACTAAGAGTAGTGAGTATAGTAATTCTCATTCTATCGATCATATAAGCATAATATGGCTAATAATATGAGTTAGATTGATAATAATAAGAGTAATGAGTTTAGTGATTGTCGTTCTATCGATCAAATTTGCATAATATGGTTAATAATATGAGTTAGATTGATAACAGTGAGTGTAATAAG
This sequence comes from Megachile rotundata, assembly GCF_050947335.1. Classification (NCBI taxonomy): domain Eukaryota; kingdom Metazoa; phylum Arthropoda; class Insecta; order Hymenoptera; family Megachilidae; genus Megachile; species Megachile rotundata. Next base: position 205,287 of record NW_027473465.1, on the reverse strand, counting down.
TATAGTAATTGTCGTCCTGTCAATCATATAAGCATAATATGGCTAATAATATGAGTTAAATTGATAATAATAAGAGTAATAGGTACAGTAATTGTCGTTCTATCGATCATTTAAGCATAATATGGTTAATAATATGAGTTAGATTGATAACAGTGAGTGTAATAAATATAGTAGTTGTCGTTCTGTCGATCATATAAGCATAATACGTCTAATAATATGAGTTAGGCTGATAATAATAAGAGTAATAGGTATAGTAAATGTCGTGCTATCGATCATATCTGCATAATATGGTTAATAATATGAGTTAGATTGATAACAGTGAGTGTAATAAGTATAGTAATTGTCGTCCTGTCAATCATATAAGCATAATATGGCTAATAATATGAGTTAAATTGATAATAATAAGAGTAATAGGTACAGTAATTGTCGTTCTATCGATCATTTAAGCATAATATGGCTAATAATATGAGTTAGATTGATAATACTAAGAGTAGTGAGTATAGTAATTCTCGTTCTATCGATCATATAAGCATAATATGGCTAATAATATGAGTTAGATTGACAATACTAAGAGTAGTGAGTATAGTAATTCTCGTTCTATCGATCATATAAGCATAATATGGCTAACAATATGAGTTAGATTGATAACAATAAGAGTAATAAGTATAGTAATTGTCGTTCTATCGATCATATAAGCATAATATGGCTAATAATATGAGTTAGATTGATAATACTAAGAGTAATGAGTATAGTAATTGTAGTTCTATCGATCATATCTGCATAATACGGTTAATAATATGAGTTAGAATGATAATAATAAGAGTAGTGAGTATAGTAATTGTCGTTCTATCGATCATATAAGCATAATATGGCTAATAATATGAGTTAGATTGATAATAATAAGAGTAATGAGTATAGTAATTGTAGTTCTATCGATCATATAACCATAATATGGCTAATAATATGAGTTAGGTTTATAATAATAAGAGTAATAAGTATAGTAATTGTCGTTCTATCGATCATATAAGCACAATATGGCTAATAATATGAGTTAGATTGATAATGATAAGAGTAATAAGTATAGTAATTGTCGTTCTATCGATCATATCTGCATAATATGTTTAATAATATGAGTTAGATTGATAATAATAAGAGTAATAAGTATAGTAATTGTCGTTATATCGATCATATAACCATAATATGGCTAATAGCATGAGTTGGATTGATAATAATAAGAGTAATGAGTATAGTAATTGTAGTTCTATCGATCATATAACCATAATATGGCTAATAATATGAGTTAGATTGATAATAATAACAGTAATGAGTATAGTAATTGTCGTTCTATCGATCATATAAGCATAATATGGCTAATAATATGAGTTAGATTGATAATAATAAGTGTAATAAGTATAGTAATTGTCGTTCTGTCGATCATAATTGCATAATATGGTTAATAATATGAGTTAGATTGATAATAATAAGAGCAATGAGTATAGTAATTGTCGTACTATCGATCATATAAGCATAATATGGCTAATAATATGAGTTAGATTGATAATAATAACAGTAATAAGTATAGTAATTGTCGTTCTATCGATAATATAAGCATAATATGGCTAATAATATGAGTTAGATTGATAATACTAAGAGTAGTGAGTATAGTAATTGTCGTTCTATCGATCATATAAGCATAATATGGCTAATAATATGAGTTAGATTGATAGTAATAAGAGTAATGAGTATAGTAATTGTAGTTCTATCGATCATATCTGCATAATACGGTTAATAATATGAGTTAGAATGATAATAATAAGAGTAATAAGTATAGTAATTGTCGTTCTATCGATCATATCTGCATAATATGGTTAATAATATGAGTTAGATTGATAATAATAAGAGTAATAAGTATAGTAATTGTCGTTATATCGATCATATAACCATAATATGGCTAATAGCATGAGTTGGATTGATAATAATAAGAGTAATGAGTATAGTAATTGTAGTTCTATCGATCATATAACCATAATATGGCTAATAATATGAGTTAGGTTTATAATAATAAGAGTAATAAGTATAGTAATTGTCGTTCTATCGATCATATAAGCACAATATGGCTAATAATATGAGTTAGATTGATAATGATAAGAGTAATAAGTATAGTAATTGTCGTTCTATCGATCATATCTGCATAATATGTTTAATAATATGAGTTAGATTGATAATAATAAGAGTAATAAGTATAGTAATTGTCGTTATATCGATCATATAACCATAATATGGCTAATAGCATGAGTTGGATTGATAATAATAAGAGTAATGAGTATAGTAATTGTAGTTCTATCGATCATATAACCATAATATGGCTAATAATATGAGTTAGATTGATAATACTAAGAGTAGTGAGTATAGTAATTCTCGTTCTATCGATCATATAAGCATAATATGGCTATTAATATGAGTTAGATTTATAATAATAAGGGTAATAAGTATAGTAATTGTCGTTCTATCGATCATATACGCACAATATGGCTAATAATATGAGTTAGATTGATAATAATAAGAGTAATAAGTATAGTAATTGTCGTTCTATCGATCATATCTGCATAATATGGTTAATAATATGAGTTAGATTGATAATAATAAGAGTAATAAGTATAGTAATTGTCGTTATATCGATCATGTAACCATAATATGGCTAATAGCATGAGTTAGATTGATAATAATAAGAGTAATGAGTATAGTAATTGTCGTTCTATCGATCATATCTGCATAATATGGTTAATAATATGAGTTAGATTGATAATAGTGAGTGTAATAAATATAGTAATTGTCGTTCTATCGATCATATAAGCATAATATGGCTAATAATATGAGTTAGATTGATAAGAATAAGTGTAATAAGTATAGTAATTGTCGTTCTGTCGATCATAATTGCATAATATGGTTAATAATATGAGTTAGATTCATAATAATAAGAGCAATGAGTATAGTAATTGTCGTACTATCGATCATATAAGCATAATATGGCTAATAATATGAGTTAGAATGATAATAATAAGTGTAAGAAGTATAGTAATTGTCGTTCTATCGATCATATCTGCATAATATGGTTAATAATATGAGTTAGATTGATAATAATAAGAGTAATAAGTGTAGTAATTGTCGTTATATCGATCATGTAACCATAATAGGGCTAATAGCATGAGTTAGATTGATAATAATAAGTGTAAGAAGTATAGTAATTGTCGTTCTATCGATCATATAAGCATAATATGGCTAATAATGTGAGTTAGATGGATAATAATAAGTGTAAGAAGTATAGTAATTGTCGTTATATCGATCATATAAGCATAATATGGCTAATAATATGAGTTAGATTGATAATAATAAGAGTAATAAGTATAGTAATTGTCGTTATATCGATCATATAACCATAATATGGCTAATAGCATGAATTGGATTGATAATAATAAGAGTAATGAGTATAGTAATTGTAGTTCTATCGATCATATAACCATAATATGGCTAATAATATGAGTTAGATTGATAATACTAAGAGTAGTGAGTATAGTAATTCTCGTTCTATCGATCATATAAGCATAATATGGCTAATAATATGAGTTAGATTGATAATAATAAGAGTAATAAGTACAGTAGTTGTCGTTCTATCGATCATATAAGCATAATAAGGCTAATAATATGAGTTAGAGTGATAATACTAAGAGTAGTGAGTATAGTAATTGTCGTACTATCGATCATATAAGCATAATATGGCTAATAATATGAGTTAGATTGATAATAATAAGTGTAAGAAGTATAGTAATTGTCGTTCTATCGATCATATCTGCATAATATGGTTAATAATATGAGTTAGATTGATAATAATAAGAGTAATAAGTATGGTAATTGTCGTTCTATCGATCATATAAGCACAATATGGCTAATAATATGAGTTAGATTGTTAATAATAAGAGTAAAAAGTATAGTAATTGTCGTTCTATCGATCATATCTGCATAATATGTTTAATAATATGAGTTAGATTGATAATAATAAGAGTAATAAGTATAGTAATTGTCGTTATATCGATCATATAACCATAATATGGCTAATAGCATGAGTTGGATTGATAATAATAAGAGTAATGAGTATAGTAATTGTAGTTCTATCGATCATATAACCATAATATGGCTAATAATATGAGTTAGATTGATAATACTGAGAGTAGTGAGTATAGTAATTCTCGTTCTATCGATCATATAAGCATAATATGGCTAATAATATGAGTTAGATTGATAATAATAAGAGTAATGAGTATAGTAATTGTAGTTCTATCGATCATATCTGCATAATACGGTTAATAATATGAGTTAGAATGATAATAATAAGAGTAATAAGTATAGTAATTGTCGTTCTATCGATCATATCTGCATAATATGGTTAATAATATGAGTTAGATTGATAATAGTGAGTGTAATAAATATAGTAATTGTCGTTCTATCGATCATATAAGCATAATATGGCTAATAATATGAGTTAGATTGATAAGAATAAGTGTAATAAGTATAGTAATTGTCGTTCTGTCGATCATAATTGCATAATATGGTTAATAATATGAGTTAGATTGATAATAATAAGAGCAATGAGTATAGTAATTGTCGTACTATCGATCATATAAGCATAATATGGCTAATAATATGAGTTAGAATGATAATAATAAGTGTAAGAAGTATAGTAATTGTCGTTCTATCGATCATATCTGCATAATATGGTTAATAATATGAGTTAGATTGATAATAATAAGAGTAATAAGTGTAGTAATTGTCGTTATATCGATCATGTAACCATAATAGGGCTAATAGCATGAGTTAGATTGATAATAATAAGTGTAAGAAGTATAGCAATTGTCGTTCTATCGATCATATAAGCATAATATGGCTAATAATGTGAGTTAGATTGATAATAATAAGTGTAAGAAGTATAGTAATTGTCGTTATATCGATCATATAAGCATAATATGGCTAATAATATGAGTTAGATTGATAATAATAAAAGTAATAAGTATAGTAATTGTCGTTATATCGATCATATAACCATAATATGGCTAATAGCATGAGTTGGATTGATAATAATAAGAGTAATGAGTATAGTAATTGTAGTTCTATCGATCATATAAGCATAATATGGCTAATAATATGAGTTAGATTGATAACAATAAGAGTAATAAGTATAGTAATTGTCGTTCTATCGATCATGTAAGCATAATATGGCTAATAATATGAGTTAGAGTGATAATACTAAGAGTAGTGAGTATAGTAATTCTCATTCTATCGATCATATAAGCATAATATGGCTAATAATATGAGTTAGATTGATAATAATAAGAGTAATGAGTTTAGTGGTTGTCGTTCTATCGATCAAATTTGCATAATATGGTTAATAATATGAGTTAGATTGATAACAGTGAGTGTAATAAGTATAGTAATTGTCGTCCTGTCAATCATATAAGCATAATATGGCTAATAATATGAGTTAAATTGATAATAATAAGAGTAATAGGTACAGTAAATGTCGTGCTATCGATCATATCTGCATGATATGGTTAATAATATGAGTTAGATTGATAATAGTGAGTGTAATAAATATAGTAATTGTCGTTCTATCGATCATATAAGCATAATATGGCTAATAATATGAGTTAGATTGATAATAATAAGAGTAATAAGTATAATAATTATCGTTCTATCGATCATTTAAGCATAATATGGCTAATAATATGAGTTAGATTGATAACAATAAGAGTAATAAGTATAGTAATTGTCGTTCTATCGATCATGTAAGCATAATATGGCTAATAATATGAGTTAGAGTGATAATACTAAGAGTAGTGAGTATAGTAATTCTCATTCTATCGATCATATAAGCATAATATGGCTAATAATATGAGTTAGATTGATAATAATAAGAGTAATGAGTTTAGTGATTGTCGTTCTATCGATCAAATTTGCATAATATGGTTAATAATATGAGTTAGATTGATAACAGTGAGTGTAATAAGTATAGTAATTGTCGTCCTGTCAATCATGTAAGCATAATATGGCTAATAATATGAGTTAAATTGATAATAATAAGAGTAATAGGTACAGTAATTGTCGTTCTATCGATCATTTAAGCATAATATGGCTAATAATATGAGTTAGATTGATAATACTAAGAGTAGTGAGTATAGTAATTCTCGATCTATCGATCATATCTGCATAATATGGCTAATAATATGAGTTAGATTCGTAATAATAAGAGTGATAAGTATAGTAATTGTCGTTCTATCGATAATATAAGCATAATATGGCTAATAATATGAGTTAGATTGATAATACTAAGACTAGTGAGTATAGTAATTCTCGTTCTATCGATCATATAAGCATAATATGGCTAATAATATGAGTTATATTTATAATAATAAGAGTAATAAGTATAGTAATTGTCGTTCTATCGATCATATAAGCATAATATGTCTAATAATATGAGTTAGATTGATAACAATAAGAGTAATGAGTATAGTAATTGTAGTTCTATCGATGATATCTGCATAATATGGTTAATAATATGAGTTAGATTGATAATAATAAGAGTAATAAGTATAGTAGTTGTAGTTCTATTGCTCATATAAGCATAATATGGCTAATAATATGAGTTACATTGATAACAATAAGAGTAATAAGTATAGTAATTGTCGTTCTATCGATCATATAAGCATAATATGGCTAATAATATGAGTTAGAGTGATAATACTAAGAGTAGTGAGTATAGTAATTCTCATTCCATCGATCATATAAGCATAATATGGCTAATAATATGAGTTAGATTGATAATAATAAGAGTAATAAGTATAGTAATTGTCGTTCTATCGATCAAATTTGCATAATATGGTTAATAATATGAGTTAGATTGATAACAGTGAGTGTAATAAGTATAGTAATTGTCGTCCTGTCAATCATATAACCATAATATGGCTAATAATATGTGTTAAATTGATAATAATAAGAGTAATAGGTACAGTAATTGTCGTTCTATCGATCATTTAAGCATAATAAGGCTAATAATATGAGTTAGATTGATAATACTAAGAGTAGTGAGTATAGTAATTCTCGTTCTATCGATCATATAAGCATAATATGGCTAATAATATGAGTTAGATTGACAATACTAAGAGTAGTGAGTATAGGAATTCTCGTTCTATCGATCATATAAGCATAATATGGCTAACAATATGAGTTAGATTGATAACAATAAGAGTAATAAGTATAGTAATTGTCGTTCTATCGATCATATAAGCATAATATGGCTAATAATATGAGTTAGATTGATAATACTAAGAGTAGTGAGTATAGTAATTCTCGTTCTATCGATCATATAAGCATAATATGGCTAAAAATATGAGTTAGATTGATAACAATAAGAGTAATAAGTATAGTAATTGTCGTTCTATCGATCATATAAGCATAATATGGCTAATAATATGAGTTAGAGTGATAATACTAACAGTAGTGAGTATAGTAATTCTCATTCTATCGATCATATAAGCATAATATGGCTAATAATGTGAGTTACATTGATAATAATAAGAGTAATGAGTATAGTAATTGTCGTTCTATCGATCATATAAGCATAATATGGGTAATAAAATGAGTTGGATTGATAATAATAAGAGTAATGAGTATAGTAATTGTCGTTCTATCGATCATTTAAGCATAATATGGCTAATAATATGAGTTAGATTGATAATAATAACAGTAATAAGTATAGTAATTGTCGGTCTATCGATAATATAAGCATAATATGGCTAATAATATGAGTTAGATTGATAATACTAAGAGTAGTGAGTATAGTAATTCTCGTTCTATCGATCATATAAGCATAATATGGCTAATAATATGATTTAGATTGATAACAATAAGAGTAATAAGTATAGTAACTGTCGTTCTATCGATCATATAAGCATAATATGGCTAATAATATGAGTTAGAGTGATAATACTAAGAGTAGTGAGTATAGTAATTCTCGTTCTATCGATCATATAAGCATAATATGGCTAAAAATATGAGTTAGATTGATAACAGTAAGAGTAATAAGTATAGTAATTGTCGTTCTATCGATCATATAAGCATAATATGGCTAATAATGTGAGTTAGAGTGATAATACTAACAGTAGTGAGTATAGTAATTCTCATTCTATCGATCATATAAGCATAATATGGCTAATAATATGAGTTACATTGATAATAATAAGAGTAATGAGTATAGTAATTGTCGTTCTATCGATATTATAAGCATAATATTGTTAATAATATGAGTTAGATTGATAATAATACGAGTAATAAGTATAGTAATTGTCGTTCTATCGATCATTTAAGCATAATATGGCTAATAATATGAGTTAGGTTGATAATAATAAGATTAATATGTATAGTGATTGTCGTTCTATCGATCAAATTTGCATAATATGGTTAATAATATGAGTTAGATTGATAACAGTGAGTGTAATAAATATAGTAGTTGTCGTTCTGTCGATCATATAAGCATAATACGTCTAATAATATGAGTTAGGCTGATAATAATAAGAGTAATAGGTATAGTAAATGTCGTGCTATCGATCATATCTGCATGATATGGTTAATAATATGAGTTAGATTGATAATAGTGAGTGTAATAAATATAGTAATTGTCGTTCTATCGATCATATAAGCATAATATGGCTAATAATATGAGTTAGATTGATAATAATAAGAGTAATAAGTATAATAATTATCGTTCTATCGATCATTTAAGCATAATATGGCTAATAATATGAGTTAGATTGATAACAATAAGAGTAATAAGTATAGTAATTGTCGTTCTATCGATCATGTAAGCATAATATGGCTAATAATATGAGTTAGAATGATAATAATAAGTGTAAGAAGTATAGTAATTGTCGTTCTATCGATCATATCTGCATAATATGGTTAATAATATGAGTTAGATTGATAATAATAAGAGTAATAAGTGTAGTAATTGTCGTTATATCGATCATGTAACCATAATAGGGCTAATAGCATGAGTTAGATTGATAATAATAAGTGTAAGAAGTATAGTAATTGTCGTTCTATCGATCATATAAGCATAATATGGCTAATAATGTGAGTTAGATTGATAATAATAAGTGTAAGAAGTATAGTAATTGTCGTTATATCGATCATATAAGCATAATATGGCTAATAATATGAGTTAGATTGATAATAATAAGAGTAATAAGTATAGTAATTGTCGTTATATCGATCATATAACCATAATATGGCTAATAGCATGAATTGGATTGATAATAATAAGAGTAATGAGTATAGTAATTGTAGTTCTATCGATCATATAACCATAATATGGCTAATAATATGAGTTAGATTGATAATACTAAGAGTAGTGAGTATAGTAATTCTCGTTCTATCGATCATATAAGCATAATATGGCTAATAATATGAGTTAGATTGATAATAATAAGAGTAATAAGTACAGTAGTTGTCGTTCTATCGATCATATAAGCATAATAAGGCTAATAATATGAGTTAGAGTGATAATACTAAGAGTAGTGAGTATAGTAATTGTCGTACTATCGATCATATAAGCATAATATGGCTAATAATATGAGTTAGATTGATAATAATAAGTGTAAGAAGTATAGTAATTGTCGTTCTATCGATCATATCTGCATAATATGGTTAATAATATGAGTTAGATTGATAATAATAAGAGTAATAAGTATGGTAATTGTCGTTCTATCGATCATATAAGCACAATATGGCTAATAATATGAGTTAGATTGTTAATAATAAGAGTAAAAAGTATAGTAATTGTCGTTCTATCGATCATATCTGCATAATATGTTTAATAATATGAGTTAGATTGATAATAATAAGAGTAATAAGTATAGTAATTGTCGTTATATCGATCATATAACCATAATATGGCTAATAGCATGAGTTGGATTGATAATAATAAGAGTAATGAGTATAGTAATTGTAGTTCTATCGATCATATAACCATAATATGGCTAATAATATGAGTTAGATTGATAATACTGAGAGTAGTGAGTATAGTAATTCTCGTTCTATCGATCATATAAGCATAATATGGCTAATAATATGAGTTAGATTGATAATAATAAGAGTAATGAGTATAGTAATTGTAGTTCTATCGATCATATCTGCATAATACGGTTAATAATATGAGTTAGAATGATAATAATAAGAGTAATAAGTATAGTAATTGTCGTTCTATCGATCATATCTGCATAATATGGTTAATAATATGAGTTAGATTGATAATAATAAGAGTAATAAGTATAGTAATTGTCGTTATATCGATCATGTAACCATAATATGGCTAATAGCATGAGTTAGATTGATAATAATAAGAGTAATGAGTATAGTAATTGTCGTTCTATCGATCATATCTGCATAATATGGTTAATAATATGAGTTAGATTGATAATAGTGAGTGTAATAAATATAGTAATTGTCGTTCTATCGATCATATAAGCATAATATGGCTAATAATATGAGTTAGATTGATAAGAATAAGTGTAATAAGTATAGTAATTGTCGTTCTGTCGATCATAATTGCATAATATGGTTAATAATATGAGTTAGATTGATAATAATAAGAGCAATGAGTATAGTAATTGTCGTACTATCGATCATATAAGCATAATATGGCTAATAATATGAGTTAGAATGATAATAATAAGTGTAAGAAGTATAGTAATTGTCGTTCTATCGATCATATCTGCATAATATGGTTAATAATATGAGTTAGATTGATAATAATAAGAGTAATAAGTGTAGTAATTGTCGTTATATCGATCATGTAACCATAATAGGGCTAATAGCATGAGTTAGATTGATAATAATAAGTGTAAGAAGTATAGCAATTGTCGTTCTATCGATCATATAAGCATAATATGGCTAATAATGTGAGTTAGATTGATAATAATAAGTGTAAGAAGTATAGTAATTGTCGTTATATCGATCATATAAGCATAATATGGCTAATAATATGAGTTAGATTGATAATAATAAAAGTAATAAGTATAGTAATTGTCGTTATATCGATCATATAACCATAATATGGCTAATAGCATGAGTTGGATTGATAATAATAAGAGTAATGAGTATAGTAATTGTAGTTCTATCGATCATATAAGCATAATATGGCTAATAATATGAGTTAGATTGATAACAATAAGAGTAATAAGTATAGTAATTGTCGTTCTATCGATCATGTAAGCATAATATGGCTAATAATATGAGTTAGAGTGATAATACTAAGAGTAGTGAGTATAGTAATTCTCATTCTATCGATCATATAAGCATAATATGGCTAATAATATGAGTTAGATTGATAATAATAAGAGTAATGAGTTTAGTGGTTGTCGTTCTATCGATCAAATTTGCATAATATGGTTAATAATATGAGTTAGATTGATAACAGTGAGTGTAATAAGTATAGTAATTGTCGTCCTGTCAATCATATAAGCATAATATGGCTAATAATATGAGTTAAATTGATAATAATAAGAGTAATAGGTACAGTAAATGTCGTGCTATCGATCATATCTGCATGATATGGTTAATAATATGAGTTAGATTGATAATAGTGAGTGTAATAAATATAGTAATTGTCGTTCTATCGATCATATAAGCATAATATGGCTAATAATATGAGTTAGATTGATAATAATAAGAGTAATAAGTATAATAATTATCGTTCTATCGATCATTTAAGCATAATATGGCTAATAATATGAGTTAGATTGATAACAATAAGAGTAATAAGTATAGTAATTGTCGTTCTATCGATCATGTAAGCATAATATGGCTAATAATATGAGTTAGAGTGATAATACTAAGAGTAGTGAGTATAGTAATTCTCATTCTATCGATCATATAAGCATAATATGGCTAATAATATGAGTTAGATTGATAATAATAAGAGTAGTGAGTTTAGTGATTGTCGTTCTATCGATCAAATTTGCATAATATGGTTAATAATATGAGTTAGATTGATAACAGTGAGTGTAATAAGTATAGTAATTGTCGTCCTGTCAATCATGTAAGCATAATATGGCTAATAATATGAGTTAAATTGATAATAATAAGAGTAATAGGTACAGTAATTGTCGTTCTATCGATCATTTAAGCATAATATGGCTAATAATATGAGTTAGATTGATAATACTAAGAGTAGTGAGTATAGTAATTCTCGATCTATCGATCATATCTGCATAATATGGCTAATAATATGAGTTAGATTCGTAATAATAAGAGTGATAAGTATAGTAATTGTCGTTCTATCGATAATATAAGCATAATATGGCTAATAATATGAGTTAGATTGATAATACTAAGACTAGTGAGTATAGTAATTCTCGTTCTATCGATCATATAAGCATAATATGGCTAATAATATGAGTTATATTTATAATAATAAGAGTAATAAGTATAGTAATTGTCGTTCTATCGATCATATAAGCATAATATGTCTAATAATATGAGTTAGATTGATAACAATAAGAGTAATGAGTATAGTAATTGTAGTTCTATCGATGATATCTGCATAATATGGTTAATAATATGAGTTAGATTGATAATAGTGAGTGTAATAAATATAGTAATTGTCGTTCTATCGATCATATAAGCATAATATGGCTAATAATATGAGTTAGATTGATAATAATAAGAGTAATAAGTATAATAATTATCGTTCTATCGATCATTTAGGCATAATATGGCTAATAATATGAGTTAGATTGATAACAATAAGAGTAATAAGTATAGTAATTGTCGTTCTATCGATCATGTAAGCATAATATGGCTAATAATATGAGTTAGAGTGATAATACTAAGAGTAGTGAGTATAGTAATTCTCATTCTATCGATCATATAAGCATAATATGGCTAATAATATGAGTTAGATTGATAATAATAAGAGTAATGAGTTTAGTGATTGTCGTTCTATCGATCAAATTTGCATAATATGGTTAATAATATGAGTTAGATTGATAACAGTGAGTGTTAAGTATAGTAATTGTCGTCCTGTCAATCATATAAGCATAATATGGCTAATAATATGAGTTAAATTGATAATAATAAGAGTAATAGCTACAGTAATTGTCGTTCTATCGATCATTTAAGCATAATATGGCTAATAATATGAGTTAGATTGATAATACTAAGAGTAGTGAATATAGTAATTCTCGATCTATCGATCATATCTGCATAATATGGCTAATAATATGAGTTAGATTCATAATAATAAGAGTGATAAGTAAAGTAATTGTCGTTCTCTCGATAATATAAGCATAATATGGCTAATAATATGAGTTAGATTGATAATACTAAGACTAGTGAGTATAGTAATTCTCGTTCTATCGATCATATAAGCATAATATGGCTAATAATATGAGTTATATTTATAATAATAAGAGTAATAAGTATAGTAATTGTCGTTCTATCGATCATATAAGCATAATATGTCTAATAATATGAGTTAGATTGATAACAATAAGAGTAATGAGTATAGTAATTGTAGTTCTATCGATGATATCTGCATAATATGGTTAATAATATGAGTTAGATTGATAATAATAAGAGTAATAAGTATAGTGGTTGTAGTTCTATTGCTCATATAAGCATAATATGGCTAATAATATGAGTTACATTGATAACAATAAGAGTAATAAGTATAGTAATTGTCGTTCTATCGATCATATAAGCATAATATGGCTAATAATATGAGTTAGAGTGATAATACTAAGAGTAGTGAGTATAGTGATTCTCATTCTATCGATCATATAAGCATAATATGGCTAATAATATGAGTTAGATTGATAATAATAAGAGTAATAAGTATAGTAATTGTCGTTCTATCGATAATATAAGCATAATATGGCTAATAATATGAGTTAGATTGATAATACTAAGAGTAGTGAGTATAGTAATTCTCGTTCTATCGATCATATAAGCATAATATGGCTAATAATATGAGTTAGATTGATAACAATAAGAGTAATAAGTATAGTAATTGTCGTTCTATCGATCATATAAGCATAATATGGCTAATAATATCAGTCAGAGTGATAATACTAAGAGTAGTGGGTATAGTAATTCTCATTCTATCGATCATATAAGCATAATATGGCTAATAATATGAGTTAGATTGATAATAATAAGAGTAATAAGTATAGTAATTGTCGTTCTATCGATCAAATTTGCATAATATGGTTAATAATATGAGTTAGATTGATAACAGTGAGTGTAATAAGTATAGTAATTGTCGTCCTGTCAATCATATAAGCATAATATGGCTAATAATATGAGTTAAATTGATAATAATAAGAGTAATAGGTACAGTAATTGTCGTTCTATCGATCATTTAAGCATAATATGGCTAATAATATGAGTTAGATTGATAATACTAAGAGTAGTGAGTATAGTAATTCTCGTTCTATCGATCATATAAGCATAATATGGCTAATAATATGAGTTAGATTGACAATACTAAGAGTAGTGAGTATAGTAATTCTCGTTCTATCGATCATATAAGCATAATATGGCTAACAATATGAGTTAGATTGATAACAATAAGAGTAATAAGTATAGTAATTGTCGTTCTATCGATCATATAAGCATAATATGGCTAACAATATGAGTTAGATTGATAACAATAAGAGTAATAAGTATAGTAATTGTCGTTCTATCGATCATATAAGCATAATATGGCTAATAATATGAGTTAGAGTGATAATACTAAGAGTAGTGAGTATAGTAATTCTCATTCTATCGATCATATAAGCATAATATGGCTAATAATATGAGTTAGATTGATAATAATAAGAGTAATAAGTATAGTAATTGTCGTTCTATCGATCAAATTTGCATAATATGGTTAATAATATGAGTTAGATTGATAACAGTGAGTGTAATAAGTATAGTAATTGTCGTCCTGTCAATCATATAAGCATAATATGGCTAATAATATGAGTTAGAGTGATAATACTAAGAGTAGTGAGTATAGTAATTCTCATTCTATCGATCATATAAGCATAATATGGCTAATAATATGAGTTAGATTGATAATAATAAGAGTAATGAGTTTAGTGATTGTCGTTCTATCGATCAAATTTGCATAATATGGTTAATAATATGAGTTAGATTGATAACAGTGAGTGTAATAAGTACAGTAATTGTCGTCCTGTCAATCATATAAGCATAATATGGCTAATAATATGAGTTAAATTGATAATAATAAGAGTAATAGGTACAGTAATTGTCGTTCTATCGATCATTTAAGCATAATATGGCTAATAATATGAGTTAGATTGATAATACTAAGAGTAGTGAGTATAGTAATTCTCGATCTATCGATCATATCTGCATAATATGGCTAATAATATGAGTTAGATTCGTAATAATAAGAGTGATAAGTATAGTAATTGTCGTTCTATCGATAATATAAGCATAATATGGCTAATAATATGAGTTAGATTGATAATACTAAGACTAGTGAGTATAGTAATTCTCGTTCTATCGATCATATAAGCATAATATGGCTAATAATATGAGTTATATTTATAATAATAAGAGTAATAAGTATAGTAATTGTCGTTCTATCGATCATATAAGCATAATATGTCTAATAATATGAGTTAGATTGATAACAATAAGAGTAATGAGTATAGTAATTGTAATTCTATCGATGATATCTGCATAATATGGTTAATAATATGAGTTAGATTGATAATAATAAGAGTAATAAGTATAGTAGTTGTAGTTCTATTGCTCATATAAGCATAATATGGCTAATAATATGAGTTAGATTCGTAATAATAAGAGTGATAAGTATAGTAATTGTCGTTCTATCGATAATATAAGCATAATATGGCTAATAATATGAGTTAGATTGATAACACTAAGACTAGTGAGTATAGTAATTCTCGTTCTATCGATCATATAAGCATAATATGGCTAATAATATGAGTTATATTTATAATAATAAGAGTAATAAGTATAGTAATTGTCGTTCTATCGATCATATAAGCATAATATGTCTAATAATATGAGTTAGATTGATAACAATAAGAGTAATGAGTATAGTAATTGTAGTTCTATCGATGATATCTGCATAATATGGTTAATAATATGAGTTAGATTGATAATAATAAGAGTAATAAGTATAGTAGTTGTAGTTCTATTGCTCATATAAGCATAATATGGCTAATAATATGAGTTACATTGATAACAATAAGAGTAATAAGTATAGTAATTGTCGTTCTATCGATCATATAAGCATAATATGGCTAATAATATGAGTTAGAGTGATAATACTAAGAGTAGTGAGTATAGTAATTCTCATTCTATCGATCATATAAGCATAATATGGCTAATAATATGAGTTAGATTGATAATAATAAGAGTAATAAGTATAGTAATTGTCGTTCTATCGATCAAATTTGCATAATATGGTTAATAATATGAGTTAGATTGATAACAGTGAGTGTAATAAGTATAGTAATTGTCGTCCTGTCAATCATATAACCATAATATGGCTAATAATATGTGTTAAATTGATAATAATAAGAGTAATAGGTACAGTAATTGTCGTTCTATCGATCATTTAAGCATAATAAGGCTAATAATATGAGTTAGATTGATAATACTAAGAGTAGTGAGTATAGTAATTCTCGTTCTATCGATCATATAAGCATAATATGGCTAATAATATGAGTTAGATTGACAATACTAAGAGTAGTGAGTATAGGAATTCTCGTTCTATCGATCATATAAGCATAATATGGCTAACAATATGAGTTAGATTGATAACAATAAGAGTAATAAGTATAGTAATTGTCGTTCTATCGATCATATAAGCATAATATGGCTAATAATATGAGTTAGATTGATAATACTAAGAGTAGTGAGTATAGTAATTCTCGTTCTATCGATCATATAAGCATAATATGGCTAAAAATATGAGTTAGATTGATAACAATAAGAGTAATAAGTATAGTAATTGTCGTTCTATCGATCATATAAGCATAATATGGCTAATAATATGAGTTAGAGTGATAATACTAACAGTAGTGAGTATAGTAATTCTCATTCTATCGATCATATAAGCATAATATGGCTAATAATGTGAGTTACATTGATAATAATAAGAGTAATGAGTATAGTAATTGTCGTTCTATCGATCATATAAGCATAATATGGGTAATAAAATGAGTTGGATTGATAATAATAAGAGTAATGAGTATAGTAATTGTCGTTCTATCGATCATTTAAGCATAATATGGCTAATAATATGAGTTAGATTGATAATAATAACAGTAATAAGTATAGTAATTGTCGGTCTATCGATAATATAAGCATAATATGGCTAATAATATGAGTTAGATTGATAATAATAAGAGTAATACGTATAGTAATTGTCGTTCTATCGATCAAATTTGCATAATATGGTTAATAATATGAGTTAGATTGATAACAGTGAGTGTAATAAGTATAGTAATTGTCGTCCTGTCAATCATATAAGCATAATATGGCTAATAATATGAGTTAGAGTGATAATACTAAGAGTAGTGAGTATAGTAATTCTCATTCTATCGATCATATAAGCATAATATGGCTAATAATATGAGTTAGATTGATAATAATAAGAGTAATGAGTTTAGTGATTGTCGTTCTATCGATCAAATTTGCATAATATGGTTAATAATATGAGTTAGATTGATAACAGTGAGTGTAATAAGTATAGTAATTGTCGTCCTGTCAATCATATAAGCATAATATGGCTAATAATATGAGTTAAATTGATAATAATAAGAGTAATAGGTACAGTAATTGTCGTTCTATCGATCATTTAAGCATAATATGGCTAATAATATGAGTTAGATTGATAATACTAAGAGTAGTGAGTATAGTAATTCTCGATCTATCGATCATATCTGCATAATATGGCTAATAATATGAGTTAGATTCGTAATAATAAGAGTGATAAGTATAGTAATTGTCGTTCTATCGATAATATAAGCATAATATGGCTAATAATATGAGTTAGATTGATAATACTAAGACTAGTGAGTATAGTAATTCTCGTTCTATCGATCATATAAGCATAATATGGCTAATAATATGAGTTATATTTATAATAATAAGAGTAATAAGTATAGTAATTGTCGTTCTATCGATCATATAAGCATAATATGTCTAATAATATGAGTTAGATTGATAACAATAAGAGTAATGAGTATAGTAATTGTAATTCTATCGATGATATCTGCATAATATGGTTAATAATATGAGTTAGATTGATAATAATAAGAGTAATAAGTATAGTAGTTGTAGTTCTATTGCTCATATAAGCATAATATGGCTAATAATATGAGTTACATTGATAACAATAAGAGTAATAAGTATAGTAATTGTCGTTCTATCGATCATATAAGCATAATATGGCTAATAATATGAGTTAGAGTGATAATACTAAGAGTAGTGAGTATAGTAATTCTCATTCTATCGATCATATAAGCATAATATGGCTAATAATATGAGTTAGATTGATAATAATAAGAGTAATAAGTATAGTAATTGTCGTTCTATCGATCAAATTTGCATAATATGGTTAATAATATGAGTTAGATTGATAACAGTGAGTGTAATAAGTATAGTAATTGTCGTCCTGTCAATCATATAAGCATAATATGGCTAATAATATGTGTTAAATTGATAATAATAAGAGTAATAGGTACAGTAATTGTCGTTCTATCGATCATTTAAGCATAATAAGGCTAATAATATGAGTTAGATTGATAATACTAAGAGTAGTGAGTATAGTAATTCTCGTTCTATCGATCATATAAGCATAATATGGCTAATAATATGAGTTAGATTGACAATACTAAGAGTAGTGAGTATAGTAATTCTCGTTCTATCGATCATATAAGCATAATATGGCTAACAATATGAGTTAGATTGATAACAATAAGAGTAATAAGTATAGTAATTGTCGTTCTATCGATCATATAAGCATAATATGGCTAATAATATGAGTTAGATTGATAACACTAAGAGTAGTGAGTATAGTAATTCTCGTTCTATCGATCATATAAGCATAATATGGCTAATAATATGATTTAGATTGATAACAATAAGAGTAATAAGTATAGTAACTGTCGTTCTATCGATCATATAAGCATAATATTGCTAATAATATGAGTTAGAGTGATAATACTAAGAGTAGTGAGTATAGTAATTCTCGTTCTATCGATCATATAAGCATAATATGGCTAAAAATATGAGTTAGATTGATAACAGTAAGAGTAATAAGTATAGTAATTGTCGTTCTATCGATCATATAAGCATAATATGGCTAATAATGTGAGTTAGAGTGATAATACTAACAGTAGTGAGTATAGTAATTCTCATTCTATCGATCATATAAGCATAATATGGCTAATAATATGAGTTACATTGATAATAATAAGAGTAATGAGTATAGTAATTGTCGTTCTATCGATATTATAAGCATAATATTGTTAATAATATGAGTTAGATTGATAATAATACGAGTAATAAGTATAGTAATTGTCGTTCTATCGATCATTTAAGCATAATATGGCTAATAATATGAGTTAGGTTGATAATAATAAGATTAATATGTATAGTGATTGTCGTTCTATCGATCAAATTTGCATAATATGGTTAATAATATGAGTTAGATTGATAACAGTGAGTGTAATAAATATAGTAGTTGTCGTTCTGTCGATCATATAAGCATAATACGTCTAATAATATGAGTTAGGCTGATAATAATAAGAGTAATAGGTATAGTAAATGTCGTGCTATCGATCATATCTGCATGATATGGTTAATAATATGAGTTAGATTGATAATAGTGAGTGTAATAAATATAGTAATTGTCGTTCTATCGATCATATAAGCATAATATGGCTAATAATATGAGTTAGATTGATAATAATAAGAGTAATAAGTATAATAATTATCGTTCTATCGATCATTTAAGCATAATATGGCTAATAATATGAGTTAGATTGATAACAATAAGAGTAATAAGTATAGTAATTGTCGTTCTATCGATCATGTAAGCATAATATGGCTAATAATATGAGTTAGAGTGATAATACTAAGAGTAGTGAGTATAGTAATTCTCATTCTATCGATCATATAAGCATAATATGGCTAATAATATGAGTTAGATTGATAATAATAAGAGTAATGAGTTTAGTGATTGTCGTTCTATCGATCAAATTTGCATAATATGGTTAATAATATGAGTTAGATTGATAACAGTGAGTGTAATAAGTATAGTAATTGTCGTCCTGTCAATCATATAAGCATAATATGGCTAATAATATGAGTTAAATTGATAATAATAGGAGTAATAGCTACAGTAATTGTCGTTCTATCGATCATTTAAGCATAATATGGCTAATAATATGAGTTAGATTGATAATACTAAGAGTAGTGAATATAGTAATTCTCGATCTATCGATCATATCTGCATAATATGGCTAATAATATGAGTTAGATTCATAATAATAAGAGTGATAAGTAAAGTAATTGTCGTTCTCTCGATAATATAAGCATAATATGGCTAATAATATGAGTTAGATTGATAATACTAAGACTAGTGAGTATAGTAATTCTCGTTCTATCGATCATATAAGCATAATATGGCTAATAATATGAGTTATATTTATAATAATAAGAGTAATAAGTATAGTAATTGTCGTTCTATCGATCATATAAGCATAATATGTCTAATAATATGAGTTAGATTGATAACAATAAGAGTAATGAGTATAGTAATTGTAGTTCTATCGATGATATCTGCATAATATGGTTAATAATATGAGTTAGATTGATAATAATAAGAGTAATAAGTATAGTGGTTGTAGTTCTATTGCTCATATAAGCATAATATGGCTAATAATATGAGTTACATTGATAACAATAAGAGTAATAAGTATAGTAATTGTCGTTCTATCGATCATATAAGCATAATATGGCTAATAATATGAGTTAGAGTGATAATACTAAGAGTAGTGAGTATAGTGACTCTCATTCTATCGATCATATAAGCATAATATGGCTAATAATATGAGTTAGATTGATAATAATAAGAGTAATAAGTATAGTAATTGTCGTTCTATCGATAATATAAGCATAATATGGCTAATAATATGAGTTAGATTGATAATACTAAGAGTAGTGAGTATAGTAATTCTCGTTCTATCGATCATATAAGCATAATATGGCTAATAATATGAGTTAGATTGATAACAATAAGAGTAATAAGTATAGTAATTGTCGTTCTATCGATCATATAAGCATAATATGGCTAATAATATGAGTCAGAGTGATAATACTAAGAGTAGTGGGTATAGTAATTCTCATTCTATCGATCATATAAGCATAATATGGCTAATAATATGAGTTAGATTGATAATAATAAGAGTAATAAGTATAGTAATTGTCGTTCTATCGATCAAATTTGCATAATATGGTTAATAATATGAGTTAGATTGATAACAGTGAGTGTAATAAGTATAGTAATTGTCGTCCTGTCAATCATATAAGCATAATATGGCTAATAATATGAGTTAGATTGATAACAATAAGAGTAATAAGTATAGTAATTGTCGTTCTATCGATCATATAAGCATAATATGGCTAATAATATGAGTCAGAGTGATAATACTAAGAGTAGTGGGTATAGTAATTCTCATTCTATCGATCATATAAGCATAATATGGCTAATAATATGAGTTAGATTGATAATAATAAGAGTAATAAGTATAGTAATTGTCGTTCTATCGATCAAATTTGCATAATATGGTTAATAATATGAGTTAGATTGATAACAGTGAGTGTAATAAGTATAGTAATTGTCGTCCTGTCAATCATATAAGCATAATATGGCTAATAATATGAGTTAAATTGATAATAATAAGAGTAATAGGTACAGTAATTGTCGTTCTATCGATCATTTAAGCATAATATGGCTAATAATATGAGTTAGATTGATAATACTAAGAGTAGTGAGTATAGTAATTCTCGTTCTATCGATCATATAAGCATAATATGGCTAATAATATGAGTTAGATTGACAATACTAAGAGTAGTGAGTATAGTAATTCTCGTTCTATCGATCATATAAGCATAATATGGCTAACAATATGAGTTAGATTGATAACAATAAGAGTAATAAGTATAGTAATTGTCGTTCTATCGATCATATAAGCATAATATGGCTAACAATATGAGTTAGATTGATAACAATAAGAGTAATAAGTATAGTAATTGTCGTTCTATCGATCATATAAGCATAATATGGCTAATAATATGAGTTAGAGTGATAATACTAAGAGTAGTGAGTATAGTAATTCTCATTCTATCGATCATATAAGCATAATATGGCTAATAATATGAGTTAGATTGATAATAATAAGAGTAATACGTATAGTAATTGTCGTTCTATCGATCAAATTTGCATAATATGGTTAATAATATGAGTTAGATTGATAACAGTGAGTGTAATAAGTATAGTAATTGTCGTCCTGTCAATCATATAAGCATAATATGGCTAATAATATGAGTTAGAGTGATAATACTAAGAGTAGTGAGTATAGTAATTCTCATTCTATCGATCATATAAGCATAATATGGCTAATAATATGAGTTAGATTGATAATAATAAGAGTAATGAGTTTAGTGATTGTCGTTCTATCGATCAAATTTGCATAATATGGTTAATAATATGAGTTAGATTGATAACAGTGAGTGTAATAAGTATAGTAATTGTCGTCCTGTCAATCATATAAGCATAATATGGCTAATAATATGAGTTAAATTGATAATAATAAGAGTAATAGGTACAGTAATTGTCGTTCTATCGATCATTTAAGCATAATATGGCTAATAATATGAGTTAGATTGATAATACTAAGAGTAGTGAGTATAGTAATTCTCGATCTATCGATCATATCTGCATAATATGGCTAATAATATGAGTTAGATTCGTAATAATAAGAGTGATAAGTATAGTAATTGTCGTTCTATCGATAATATAAGCATAATATGGCTAATAATATGAGTTAGATTGATAATACTAAGACTAGTGAGTATAGTAATTCTCGTTCTATCGATCATATAAGCATAATATGGCTAATAATATGAGTTATATTTATAATAATAAGAGTAATAAGTATAGTAATTGTCGTTCTATCGATCATATAAGCATAATATGTCTAATAATATGAGTTAGATTGATAACAATAAGAGTAATGAGTATAGTAATTGTAATTCTATCGATGATATCTGCATAATATGGTTAATAATATGAGTTAGATTGATAATAATAAGAGTAATAAGTATAGTAGTTGTAGTTCTATTGCTCATATAAGCATAATATGGCTAATAATATGAGTTACATTGATAACAATAAGAGTAATAAGTATAGTAATTGTCGTTCTATCGATCATATAAGCATAATATGGCTAATAATATGAGTTAGAGTGATAATACTAAGAGTAGTGAGTATAGTAATTCTCATTCTATCGATCATATAAGCATAATATGGCTAATAATATGAGTTAGATTGATAATAATAAGAGTAATAAGTATAGTAATTGTCGTTCTATCGATCAAATTTGCATAATATGGTTAATAATATGAGTTAGATTGATAACAGTGAGTGTAATAAGTATAGTAATTGTCGTCCTGTCAATCATATAAGCATAATATGGCTAATAATATGAGTTAGATTGATAACACTAAGAGTAGTGAGTATAGTAATTCTCGTTCTATCGATCATATAAGCATAATATGGCTAAAAATATGAGTTAGATTGATAACAATAAGAGTAATAAGTATAGTAATTGTCGTTCTATCGATCATATAAGCATAATATAGCTAATAATATGAGTTAGAGTGATAATACTAAGAGTAGTGAGTATAGTAATTCTCGTTCTATCGATCATATAAGCATAATATGGCTAAAAATATGAGTTAGATTGATAACAATAAGAGTAATAAGTATAGTAATTGTCGTTCTATCGATCATATAAGCATAATATGGCTAATAATGTGAGTTAGAGTGATAATACTAACAGTAGTGAGTATAGTAATTCTCATTCTATCGATCATATAAGCATAATATGGCTAATAATATGAGTTAGATTGATAACAATAAGAGTAATGAGTATAGTAATTGTAATTCTATCGATGATATCTGCATAATATGGTTAATAATATGAGTTAGATTGATAATAATAAGAGTAATAAGTATAGTAGTTGTAGTTCTATTGCTCATATAAGCATAATATGGCTAATAATATGAGTTACATTGATAACAATAAGAGTAATAAGTATAGTAATTGTCGTTCTATCGATCATTTAAGCATAATAAGGCTAATAATATGAGTTAGATTGATAATACTAAGAGTAGTCAGTATAGTAATTCTCGTTCTATCGATCATATAAGCATAATATGGCTAATAATATGAGTTAGATTGACAATACTAAGAGTAGTGAGTATAGTAATTCTCGTTCTATCGATCATATAAGCATAATATGGCTAACAATATGAGTTAGATTGATAACAATAAGAGTAATAAGTATAGTAATTGTCGTTCTATCGATCATATAAGCATAATATGGCTAATAATATGAGTTAGATTGATAACACTAAGAGTAGTGAGTATAGTAATTCTCGTTCTATCGATCATATAAGCATAATATGGCTAAAAATATGAGTTAGATTGATAACAATAAGAGTAATAAGTATAGTAATTGTCGTTCTATCGATCATATAAGCATAATATAGCTAATAATATGAGTTAGAGTGATAATACTAAGAGTAGTGAGTATAGTACTTCTCGTTCTATCGATCATATAAGCATAATATGGCTAAAAATATGAGTTAGATTGATAACAATAAGAGTAATAAGTATAGTAATTGTCGTTCTATCGATCATATAAGCATAATATGGCTAATAATGTGAGTTAGAGTGATAATACTAACAGTAGTGAGTATAGTAATTCTCATTCTATCGATCATATAAGCATAATATGGCTAATAATATGAGTTACATTGATAATAATAAGAGTAATGAGTATAGTAATTGTCGTTCTATCGATATTATAAGCATAATATTGTTAATAATATGAGTTAGATTGATAATAATACGAGTAATAAGTATAGTAATTGTCGTTCTATCGATCATTTAAGCATAATATGACTAATAATATGAGTTAGGTTGATAATAATAAGATTAATATGTATAGTGATTGTCGTTCTATCGATCAAATTTGCATAATATGGTTAATAATATGAGTTAGATTGATAACAGTGAGTGTAATAAATATAGTAGTTGTCGTTCTGTCGATCATATAAGCATAATACGTCTAATAATATGAGTTAGGCTGATAATAATAAGAGTAATAGGTATAGTAAATGTCGTGCTATCGATCATATCTGCATGATATGGTTAATAATATGAGTTAGATTGATAATAGTGAGTGTAATAAATATAGTAATTGTCGTTCTATCGATCATATAAGCATAATATGGCTAATAATATGAGTTAGATTGATAATAATAAGAGTAATAAGTATAATAATTATCGTTCTATCGATCATTTAAGCATAATATGGCTAATAATATGAGTTAGATTGATAACAATAAGAGTAATAAGTATAGTAATTGTCGTTCTACCGATCATGTAAGCATAATATGGCTAATAATATGAGTTAGAGTGATAATACTAAGAGTAGTGAGTATAGTAATTCTCATTCTATCGATCATATAAGCATAATATGGCTAATAATATGAGTTAGATTGATAATAATAAGAGTAATGAGTTTAG
Source organism: Megachile rotundata (assembly GCF_050947335.1). Classification (NCBI taxonomy): domain Eukaryota; kingdom Metazoa; phylum Arthropoda; class Insecta; order Hymenoptera; family Megachilidae; genus Megachile; species Megachile rotundata. The sequence continues at coordinate 179,305 of NW_027473465.1, read as the reverse complement.
TGATTGTCGTTCTATCGATCAAATTTGCATAATATGGTTAATAATATGAGTTAGATTGATAACAGTGAGTGTAATAAGTATAGTAATTGTCGTCCTGTCAATCATATAAGCATAATATGGCTAATAATATGAGTTAAATTGATAATAATAAGAGTAATAGCTACAGTAATTGTCGTTCTATCGATCATTTAAGCATAATATGGCTAATAATATGAGTTAGATTGATAATACTAAGAGTAGTGAGTATAGTAATTCTCGATCTATCGATCATATCTGCATAATATGGCTAATAATATGAGTTAGATTCATAATAATAAGAGTGATAAGTATAGTAATTGTCGTTCTATCGATAATATAAGCATAATATGGCTAATAATATGAGTTAGATTGATAATACTAAGACTAGTGAGTATAGTAATTCTCGTTCTATCGATCATATAAGCATAATATGGCTAATAATATGAGTTATATTTATAATAATAAGAGTAATAAGTATAGTAATTGTCGTTCTATCGATCATATAAGCATAATATGTCTAATAATATGAGTTAGATTGATAACAATAAGAGTAATGAGTATAGTAATTGTAGTTCTATCGATGATATCTGCATAATATGGTTAATAATATGAGTTAGATTGATAATAATAAGAGTAATAAGTATAGTGGTTGTAGTTCTATTGCTCATATAAGCATAATATGGCTAATAATATGAGTTACATTGATAACAATAAGAGTAATAAGTATAGTAATTGTCGTTCTATCGATCATATAAGCATAATATGGCTAATAATATGAGTTAGAGTGATAATACTAAGAGTAGTGAGTATAGTAATTCTCATTCTATCGATCATATAAGCATAATATGGCTAATAATATGAGTTAGATTGATAATAATAAGAGTAATAAGTATAGTAATTGTCGTTCTATCGATAATATAAGCATAATATGGCTAATAATATGAGTTAGATTGATAATAATAAGAGTAATAAGTATAGTAATTATCGTCCTATCGATCATGTAATCATAATATGGCTAATAATATGAGTTAGATTGATAATACTAAGAGTAGTGAGTATAGTAATTCTCGTTCTATCGATCATAGAAGCATAATATGGCTAATAATATGAGTTAGATTGATAATAATAAGAGTAATAAGTATAGTAATTGTCGGTCCATCGATCATTTAAGCATAATATGGCTAATAATACGAGTTAGATTGATAATAATAAGAATAATAAGTATTGTAATTGTCGTTCTATCGATCATATAAGCATAATATGGCTAATAATATGAGTTAGGTTGATAATAATAAGAGTAATAGGTATAGTAATTGTCGTTCTATCGATTATATAAGCATAATATGGCTAATAGTATAACTTAGATTGATAATAGCAAGTGTAATAAGTATAGTAATTATCGTTCTATCGATCATTTAAGCATAATATGGCTAATAATATGAGTTAGGTTGATAATAATAAGAGTAATAAGTATAGTAATTGTCGTTCTATTGCTCATATAAGCATAATATGTCTAATAATATGAGTTAGATTGATAATAATAAGAGTAATGAGTATAGTAATTGTCGTTCTATCGATCATTTAAGCATAATATGGCTAATAATATGAGTTAGATTGATAATAATAACAGTAATAAGTATAGTAATTGTCGGTCTATGGATAATATAAGCATAATATGGCTAATAATATGAGTTAGATTGATAATACTAAGAGTAGTGAGTATAGTAATTCTCGTTCTATCGATCATATAAGCATAATATGGCTAATAATATGAGTTAGATTGATAACAATAAGAGTAATAAGTATAGTAAATGTCGTGCTATCGATCATATCTGCATAATATGGTTAATAATATGAGTTAGATTGATAATAGTGAGTGTAATAAGTATAGTAATTGTCGTTCTATCGATGATATAAGCATAATATGGCTAATAATATGAGTTAGATTGATAATAATAAGAGTAATAAGTATAGTAATTATCGTTCTATCGATCATATAAGCATAATATGGCTAATAATATGAGTTAGAGTGATAATACTAAGAGTAGTGGGTATAGTAATTCTCATTCTATCGATCATATAAGCATAATATGGCTAATAATATGAGTCAGATTGATAAATATAAGAGTAATGAGTATAGTAATTGTAGTTCTATCGATCATTTAAGCATAATATGGCTAATAATATGAGTTAGATTGATAATAATAACGGCAATAAGTATAGTAATTGTCGTTCTATCGATATTATAAGCATAATATTGTTAATAATATGAGTTAGATTGATAATAATACGAGTAATAAGTATAGTAATTGTCGTTCTATCGATCATTTAAGCATAATACGGCTAATAATATGAGTTAGGTTGATAATAATAAGAGTAATATGTATAGTGATTGTCGTTCTATCGATCAAATTTGCATAATATGGTTAATAATATGAGTTAGATTGATAACAGTGAGTGTAATAAATATAGTAGTTGTCGTTCTGTCGATCATATAAGCATAATATGGCTAATAATATGAGTTAGGCTGATAATAATAAGAGTAATAGGTATAGTAAATGTCGTGCTATCGATCATATCTGCATAATATGGTTAATAATATGAGTTAGATTGATAATAGTGAGTGTAATAAGTATAGTAATTGTCGTTCGATCGATCATATAAGCATAATATGGCTAATAATATGAGTTAGATTGATAATAATAAGAGTAATAAGTATAGTAATTATCGTCCTATCGATCATGTAATCATAATATGGCTAATAATATGAGTTAGATTGATAATACTAAGAGTAGTGAGTATAGTAATTCTCGTTCTATCGATCATAGAAGCATAATATGGCTAATAATATGAGTTAGATTGATAATAATAAGAGTAATAAGTATAGTAATTGTCGGTCCATCGATCATTTAAGCATAATATGGCTAATAATACGAGTTAGATTGATAATAATAAGAATAATAAGTATTGTAATTGTCGTTCTATCGATCATATAAGCATAATATGGCTAATAATATGAGTTAGGTTGATAATAATAAGAGTAATAGGTATAGTAATTGTCGTTCTATCGATTATATAAGCATAATATGGCTAATAGTATAACTTAGATTGATAATAGCAAGTGTAATAAGTATAGTAATTATCGTTCTATCGATCATTTAAGCATAATATGGCTAATAATATGAGTTAGGTTGATAATAATAAGAGTAATAAGTATAGTAATTGTCGTTCTATTGCTCATATAAGCATAATATGTCTAATAATATGAGTTAGATTGATAATAATAAGAGTAATGAGTATAGTAATTGTCGTTCTATCGATCATTTAAGCATAATATGGCTAATAATATGAGTTAGATTGATAATAATAACAGTAATAAGTATAGTAATTGTCGGTCTATGGATAATATAAGCATAATATGGCTAATAATATGAGTTAGATTGATAATACTAAGAGTAGTGAGTATAGTAATTCTCGTTCTATCGATCATATAAGCATAATATGGCTAATAATATGAGTTAGATTGATAACAATAAGAGTAATAAGTATAGTAAATGTCGTGCTATCGATCATATCTGCATAATATGGTTAATAATATGAGTTAGATTGATAATAGTGAGTGTAATAAGTATAGTAATTGTCGTTCTATCGATGATATAAGCATAATATGGCTAATAATATGAGTTAGATTGATAATAATAAGAGTAATAAGTATAGTAATTATCGTCCTATCGACAATTTAAGCATAATATGGCTAATAATATGAGTTAGATTGATAACAATAACAGTAATAAGTCTAGTAATTGTCGTTCTATCGATAATATAAGCATGATATGGCTAATAATATGAGTTAGATTGATAATACTAAGAGTAGTGAGTATAGTAATTGTAGTTCTATCGATCATTTAAGCATAATATGGCTTATAATATGAGTTAGATTGATAATAATAACAGTAATAAGTATAGTAATTGTCGTTCTATCGATAATATAAGCATAATATGGCTAATAATATGAGTTAGATTGATAATACTAAGAGTAGTGAGTATAGTAATTCTCGTTCTATCGATCATAGAAGCATAATATGGCTAATAATATGAGTTAGATTGATAATAATAAGTGTAATAAGTCTAGTAATTGTCGTTCTATCGATAATATAAGCATGATATGGCTAATAATATGAGTTAGATTGATAATACTAAGAGTAGTGAGTATAGAAATTGTAGTTCTATCGATCATTTAAGCATAATATGGCTTATAATATGAGTTAGATTGATAATAATAACAGTAATAAGTATAGTAATTGTCGTTCTATCGATAATATAAGCATAATATGGCTAATAATATGAGTTAGATTGATAATACTAAGAGCAGTGAGTATAGTAATTCTCGTTCTATCGATCATAGAAGCATAATATGGCTAATAATATGAGTTAGATTGATAATAATAAGAGTAATAAGTATAGTAATTGTCGTTCTATCGATCATTGAAGCATTATATGGCTAATAATATGAGTTAGATTGATAACAATAAGAGTAATAAGTATAGTAATTGTCGTTCTATCGATCATGTAAGCATAATATGGCTAATAATATGAGTTAGATTCGTAATAATAAGAGTGATAAGTATAGTAATTGTCGTTCTATCGATAATATAAGCATAATATGGCTAATAATATGAGTTAGATTGATAATACTAAGACTAGTGAGTATAGTAATTCTCGTTCTATCGATCATATAAGCATAATATGGCTAATAATATGAGTTATATTTATAATAATAAGAGTAATAAGTATAGTAATTGTCGTTCTATCGATCATATAAGCATAATATGTCTAATAATATGAGTTAGATTGATAACAATAAGAGTAATGAGTATAGTAATTGTAGTTCTATCGATGATATCTGCATAATATGGTTAATAATATGAGTTAGATTGATAATAATAAGAGTAATAAGTATAGTAGTTGTAGTTCTATTGCTCATATAAGCATAATATGGCTAATAATATGAGTTACATTGATAACAATAAGAGTAATAAGTATAGTAATTGTCGTTCTATCGATCATATAAGCATAATATATCTAATAATATGAGTTAGAGTGATAATACTAAGAGTAGTGAGTATAGTAATTCTCATTCTATCGATCATATAAGCATAATATGGCTAATAATATGAGTTAGATTGATAATAATAAGAGTGATAAGTATAGTAATTGTCGTTCTATCGATCAAATTTGCATAATATGGTTAATAATATGAGTTAGATTGATAACAGTGAGTGTAATAAGTATAGTAATTGTCGTCCTGTCAATCATATAAGCATAATATGGCTAATAATATGTGTTAAATTGATAATAATAAAAGTAATAGGTACAGTAATTGTCGTTCTATCGATCATTTAAGCATAATAAGGCTAATAATATGAGTTAGATTGATAATACTAAGAGTAGTGAGTATAGTAATTCTCGTTCTATCGATCATATAAGCATAATATGGCTAATAATATGAGTTAGATTGACAATACTAAGAGTAGTGAGTATAGTAATTCTCGTTCTATCGATCATATAAGCATAATATGGCTAACAATATGAGTTAGATTGATAACAATAAGAGTAATAAGTATAGTAATTGTCGTTCTATCGATCATATAAGCATAATATGGCTAATAATATGAGTTAGATTGATAATACTAAGAGTAGTGAGTATAGTAATTCTCGTTCTATCGATCATATAAGCATAATATGGCTAAAAATATGAGTTAGATTGATAACAATAAGAGTAATAAGTATAGTAATTGTCGTTCTATCGATCATATAAGCAAAATATGGCTAATAATATGAGTTAGAGTGATAATACTAACAGTGGTGAGTATAGTAATTCTCATTCTATCGATGATATAAGCATAATATGGCTAATAATATGAGTTACATTGATAATAATAAGAGTAATGAGTATAGTAATTGTCGTTCTATCGATATTATAAGCATAATATTGTTAATAATATGAGTTAGATTGATAATAATACGAGTAATAAGTATAGTAATTGTCGTTCTATCGATATTATAAGCATAATATTGTTAATAATATGAGTTAGATTGATAATAAAACGAGTAATAAGTATAGTAATTGTCGTTCTATCGATCATTTAAGCATAATATGGCTAATAATATGAGTTAGGTTGATAATAATAAGATTAATATGTATAGTGATTGTCGTTCTATCGATCAAATTTGCATAATATGGTTAATAATATGAGTTAGATTGATAACAGTGAGTGTAATAAATATAGTAGTTGTCGTTCTGTCGATCATATAAGCATAATACGTCTAATAATATGAGTTAAATTGATAATAATAAGAGTAATAGCTACAGTAATTGGCGTTCTATCGATCATTTAAGCATAATATGGCTAATAATATGAGTTAGATTGATAATACTAAGAGTAGTGAATATAGTAATTCTCGATCTATCGATCATATCTGCATAATATGGCTAATAATATGAGTTAGATTCATAATAATAAGAGTGATAAGTATAGTAATTGTCGTTCTATCGATCATATAAGCATAATATGTCTAATAATATGAGTTAGATTGATAATAATAAGAGTAATGAGTTTAGTGATTGTCGTTCTATCGATCAAATTTGCATAATATGGTTAATAATATGAGTTAGATTGATAACAGTGAGTGTAATAAATATAGTAGTTGTCGTTCTGTCGATCATATAAGCATAATACGTCTAATAATATGAGTTAGGCTGATAATAATAAGAGTAATAGGTATAGTAAATGTCGTGCTATCGATCATATCTGCATGATATGGTTAATAATATGAGTTAGATTGATAATAGTGAGTGTAATAAATATAGTAATTGTCGTTCTATCGATCATATAAGCATAATATGGCTAATAATATGAGTTAGATTGACAATACTAAGAGTAGTGAGTATAGTAATTCTCGTTCTATCGATCATATAAGCATAATATGGCTAACAATATGAGTTAGATTGATAACAATAAGAGTAATAAGTATAGTAATTGTCGTTCTATCGATCATATAAGCATAATATGGCTAACAATATGAGTTAGATTGATAACAATAAGAGTAATAAGTATAGTAATTGTCGTTCTATCGATCATATAAGCATAATATGGCTAATAATATGAGTCAGAGTGATAATACTAACAGTAGTGAGTATAGTAATTCTCATTCTATCGATCATATAAGCATAATATGGCTAATAATGTGAGTTACATTGATAATAATAAGAGTAATAAGTATAGTAATTGTCGTTCTATCGATCAAATTTGCATAATATGGTTAATAATATGAGTTAGATTGATAACAGTGAGTGTAATAAGTATAGTAATTGTCGTCCTGTCAATCATATAAGCATAATATGGCTAATAATATGAGTTAGAGTGATAATACTAAGAGTAGTGAGTATAGTAATTCTCATTCTATCGATCATATAAGCATAATATGGCTAATAATATGAGTTAGATTGATAATAATAAGAGTAATGAGTTTAGTGATTGTCGTTCTATCGATCAAATTTGCATAATATGGTTAATAATATGAGTTAGATTGATAACAGTGAGTGTAATAAGTATAGTAATTGTCGTCCTGTCAATCATATAAGCATAATATGGCTAATAATATGAGTTAAATTGATAATAATAAGAGTAATAGGTACAGTAATTGTCGTTCTATCGATCATTTAAGCATAATATGGCTAATAATATGAGTTAGATTGATAATACTAAGAGTAGTGAGTATAGTAATTCTCGATCTATCGATCATATCTGCATAATATGGCTAATAATATGAGTTAGATTCGTAATAATAAGAGTGATAAGCATAGTAATTGTCGTTCTATCGATAATATAAGCATAATATGGCTAATAATATGAGTTAGATTGATAATACTAAGACTAGTGAGTATAGTAATTCTCGTTCTATCGATCATATAAGCATAATATGGCTAATAATATGAGTTATATTTATAATAATAAGAGTAATAAGTATAGTAATTGTCGTTCTATCGATCATATAAGCATAATATGTCTAATAATATGAGTTAGATTGATAACAATAAGAGTAATGAGTATAGTAATTGTAGTTCTATCGATGATATCTGCATAATATGGTTAATAATATGAGTTAGATTGATAATAATAAGAGTAATAAGTATAGTAGTTGTAGTTCTATTGCTCATATAAGCATAATATGGCTAATAATATGAGTTACATTGATAACAATAAGAGTAATAAGTATAGTAATTGTCGTTCTATCGATCATATAAGCATAATATGGCTAATAATATGAGTTTAGAGTGATAATACTAAGAGTAGTGAGTATAGTAATTCTCATTCTATCGATCATATAAGCATAATATGGCTAATAATATGAGTTAGATTGATAATAATAAGAGTAATAAGTATAGTAATTGTCGTTCTATCGATCAAATTTGCATAATACGGTTAATAATATGAGTTAGATTGATAACAGTGAGTGTAATAAGTATAGTAATTGTCGTCCTGTCAATCATATAAGCATAATATGGCTAATAATATGTGTTAAATTGATAATAATAAGAGTAATAGGTACAGTAATTGTCGTTCTATCGATCATTTAAGCATAATAAGGCTAATAATATGAGTTAGATTGATAAATATAAGAGTAATGAGTATAGTAATTGTAGTTCTATCGATCATTTAAGCATAATATGGCTAATAATATGAGTTAGATTGATAATAATAACGGCAATAAGTATAGTAATTGTCGTTCTATCGATATTATAAGCATAATATTGTTAATAATATGAGTTAGATTGATAATAATACGAGTAATAAGTATAGTAATTGTCGCTCTATCGATCATTTAAGCATAATACGGCTAATAATATGAGTTAGGTTGATAATAATAAGAGTAATATGTATAGTGATTGTCGTTCTATCGATCAAATTTGCATAATATGGTTAATAATATGAGTTAGATTGATAACAGTGAGTGTAATAAATATAGTAGTTGTCGTTTCTGTCGATCATATAAGCATAATATGGCTAATAATATGAGTTAGGCTGATAATAATAAGAGTAATAGGTATAGTAAATGTCGTGCTATCGATCATATCTGCATAATATGGTTAATAATATGAGTTAGATTGATAATAGTGAGTGTAATAAGTATAATAATTGTCGTTCGATCGATCATATAAGCATAATATGGCTAATAATATGAGTTAGATTGATAATAATAAGAGTAATAAGTATAGTAATTATCGTCCTATCGATCATGTAATCATAATATGGCTAATAATATGAGTTAGATTGATAATACTAAGAGTAGTGAGTATAGTAATTCTCGTTCTATCGATCATAGAAGCATAATATGGCTAATAATACGAGTTAGATTGATAATAATAAGAATAATAAGTATTGTAATTGTCGTTCTATCGATCATATAAGCATAATATGGCTAATAATATGAGTTAGGTTGATAATAATAAGAGTAATAGGTATAGTAATTGTCGTTCTATCGATTATATAAGCATAATATGGCTAATAGTATAACTTAGATTGATAATAGCAAGTGTAATAAGTATAGTAATTATCGTTCTATCGATCATTTAAGCATAATATGGCTAATAATATGAGTTAGGTTGATAATAATAAGAGTAATAAGTATAGTAATTGTCGTTCTATTGCTCATATAAGCATAATATGTCTAATAATATGAGTTAGATTGATAATAATAAGAGTAATGAGTATAGTAATTGTCGTTCTATCGATCATTTAAGCATAATATGGCTAATAATATGAGTTAGATTGATAATAATAACAGTAATAAGTATAGTAATTGTCGGTCTATGGATAATATAAGCATAATATGGCTAATAATATGAGTTAGATTGATAATACTAAGAGTAGTGAGTATAGTAATTGTCGTTCTATCGATCATTGAAGCATTATATGGCTAATAATATGAGTTAGATTGATAACAATAAGAGTAATAAGTATAGTAATTGTCGTTCTATCGATCATGTAAGCATAATATGGCTAATAATATGAGTTAGATTCGTAATAATAAGAGTGATAAGTATAGTAATTGTCGTTCTATCGATAATATAAGCATAATATGGCTAATAATATGAGTTAGATTGATAATACTAAGACTAGTGAGTATAGTAATTCTCGTTCTATCGATCATATAAGCATAATATGGCTAATAATATGAGTTATATTTATAATAATAAGAGTAATAAGTATAGTAATTGTCGTTCTATCGATCATATAAGCATAATATGTCTAATAATATGAGTTAGATTGATAACAATAAGAGTAATGAGTATAGTAATTGTAGTTCTATCGATGATATCTGCATAATATGGTTAATAATATGAGTTAGATTGATAATAATAAGAGTAATAAGTATAGTAGTTGTAGTTCTATTGCTCATATAAGCATAATATGGCTAATAATATGAGTTACATTGATAACAATAAGAGTAATAAGTATAGTAATTGTCGTTCTATCGATCATATAAGCATAATATATCTAATAATATGAGTTAGAGTGATAATACTAAGAGTAGTGAGTATAGTAATTCTCATTCTATCGATCATATAAGCATAATATGGCTAATAATATGAGTTAGATTGATAATAATAAGAGTAATAAGTATAGTAATTGTCGTTCTATCGATCAAATTTGCATAATATGGTTAATAATATGAGTTAGATTGATAACAGTGAGTGTAATAAGTATAGTAATTGTCGTCCTGTCAATCATATAAGCATAATATGGCTAATAATATGTGTTAAATTGATAATAATAAAAGTAATAGGTACAGTAATTGTCGTTCTATCGATCGTTTAAGCATAATAAGGCTAATAATATGAGTTAGATTGATAATACTAAGAGTAGTGAGTATAGTAATTCTCGTTCTATCGATCATATAAGCATAATATGGCTAATAATATGAGTTAGATTGACAATACTAAGAGTAGTGAGTATAGTAATTCTCGTTCTATCGATCATATAAGCATAATATGGCTAACAATATGAGTTAGATTGATAACAATAAGAGTAATAAGTATAGTAATTGTCGTTCTATCGATCATATAAGCATAATATGGCTAATAATATGAGTTAGATTGATAATACTAAGAGTAGTGAGTATAGTAATTCTCGTTCTATCGATCATATAAGCATAATATGGCTAAAAATATGAGTTAGATTGATAACAATAAGAGTAATAAGTATAGTAATTGTCGTTCTATCGATCATATAAGCAAAATATGGCTAATAATATGAGTTAGAGTGATAATACTAACAGTGGTGAGTATAGTAATTCTCATTCTATCGATGATATAAGCATAATATGGCTAATAATATCAGTTACATTGATAATAATAAGAGTAATGAGTATAGTAATTGTCGTTCTATCGATATTATAAGCATAATATTGTTAATAATATGAGTTAGATTGATAATAATACGAGTAATAAGTATAGTAATTGTCGTTCTATCGATATTATAAGCATAATATTGTTAATAATATGAGTTAGATTGATAATAAAACGAGTAATAAGTATAGTAATTGTCGTTCTATCGATCATTTAAGCATAATATGGCTAATAATATGAGTTAGATTGATAATACTAAGAGTAGTGAGTATAGTAATTGTCGTTCTATCGATCATTGAAGCATTATATGGCTAATAATATGAGTTAGATTGATAACAATAAGAGTAATAAGTATAGTAATTGTCGTTCTATCGATCATGTAAGCATAATATGGCTAATAATATGAGTTAGATTCGTAATAATAAGAGTGATAAGTATAGTAATTGTCGTTCTATCGATAATATAAGCATAATATGGCTAATAATATGAGTTAGATTGATAATACTAAGACTAGTGAGTATAGTAATTCTCGTTCTATCGATCATATAAGCATAATATGGCTAATAATATGAGTTATATTTATAATAATAAGAGTAATAAGTATAGTAATTGTCGTTCTATCGATCATATAAGCATAATATGTCTAATAATATGAGTTAGATTGATAACAATAAGAGTAATGAGTATAGTAATTGTAGTTCTATCGATGATATCTGCATAATATGGTTAATAATATGAGTTAGATTGATAATAATAAGAGTAATAAGTATAGTAGTTGTAGTTCTATTGCTCATATAAGCATAATATGGCTAATAATATGAGTTACATTGATAACAATAAGAGTAATAAGTATAGTAATTGTCGTTCTATCGATCATATAAGCATAATATATCTAATAATATGAGTTAGAGTGATAATACTAAGAGTAGTGAGTATAGTAATTCTCATTCTATCGATCATATAAGCATAATATGGCTAATAATATGAGTTAGATTGATAATAATAAGAGTAATAAGTATAGTAATTGTCGTTCTATCGATCAAATTTGCATAATATGGTTAATAATATGAGTTAGATTGATAACAGTGAGTGTAATAAGTATAGTAATTGTCGTCCTGTCAATCATATAAGCATAATATGGCTAATAATATGTGTTAAATTGATAATAATAAAAGTAATAGGTACAGTAATTGTCGTTCTATCGATCATTTAAGCATAATAAGGCTAATAATATGAGTTAGATTGATAATACTAAGAGTAGTGAGTATAGTAATTCTCGTTCTATCGATCATATAAGCATAATATGGCTAATAATATGAGTTAGATTGACAATACTAAGAGTAGTGAGTATAGTAATTCTCGTTCTATCGATCATATAAGCATAATATGGCTAACAATATGAGTTAGATTGATAACAATAAGAGTAATAAGTATAGTAATTGTCGTTCTATCGATCATATAAGCATAATATGGCTAATAATATGAGTTAGATTGATAATACTAAGAGTAGTGAGTATAGTAATTCTCGTTCTATCGATCATATAAGCATAATATGGCTAAAAATATGAGTTAGATTGATAACAATAAGAGTAATAAGTATAGTAATTGTCGTTCTATCGATCATATAAGCAAAATATGGCTAATAATATGAGTTAGGTTGATAATAATAAGAGTAATAGGTATAGTAATTGTCGTTCTATCGATTATATAAGCATAATATGGCTAATAGTATAACTTAGATTGATAATAGCAAGTGTAATAAGTATAGTAATTATCGTTCTATCGATCATTTAAGCATAATATGGCTAATAATATGAGTTAGGTTGATAATAATAAGAGTAATAAGTATAGTAATTGTCGTTCTATTGCTCATATAAGCATAATATGTCTAATAATATGAGTTAGATTGATAATAATAAGAGTAATGAGTATAGTAATTGTCGTTCTATCGATCATTTAAGCATAATATGGCTAATAATATGAGTTAGATTGATAATAATAACAGTAATAAGTATAGTAATTGTCGGTCTATGGATAATATAAGCATAATATGGCTA
>NW_027473465.1:107687-165717 GCF_050947335.1 Megachile rotundata | reverse complement strand
TATCAATCTAACTCATATTATTAGCCATATTATGCTTATATGATCGACAGAACGACAATTACTATACTTATTACACTCAGTATTATCAATCTAACTCATATTATTAACCATATTATGCAGATATGATCGATAGAACGACAATTACTGTACTCATTACTCTTATTATTATCAATCTAACTCATTTTATTAGCCATATTATGCTTATGTGATCGATAGAACGACAATTACTATACTTATTACTCTTACTATTATCAATGTAACTCATATTATTAGCCATATTATGCTTAAATGATCGATAGAACTACAATTACTATACTTATTACTCTTATTATTATCAATCTAACTCATATTATTAGCCATATTATGCTGATATGATCGATAGAACGACAATTACTATACTTATTACTCTTATTATTATCAATCTAGCTCATATTATTAGCCATATAATGCTCATATGATCGATAGAACGACAATTACTATACTTGTTACTCTTATAATTATCAATCTAACCCATATTATTAGCCATATTATGATAATATGATCGATGGAACGACAATTACTATACTCATTTCTCTTATTATTATCAATATATCTCATATTATTAGCCATATTATGCTTGTATGATCGATAGAACGACAATTACTATACTTATTACTCTTATTATTATCAATCTAACTCATATTATTAGCCATATTATGCTTATGTGATCGACAGAACGACAATTACTATACTTATTACCCTTATTATTATGAATCTAACTCATATTATTAACCATATTATGCAGATATGATTGATAGAACTACAATTACTATACCTATTGCTCTTAATATTATCAATCTGACTCATATTATTAGCCATATTATGTTTATATGATCGACAGAACGACAATTACTATACTTATTACACTCACTGTTATCAATCTAACTCATTTTATTAACCATATTATGCAGATATGATCGATAGAACGACAATTACTGTACTCATTACTCTTATTATTATCAATCTAACTCATTTTATTAGCCATATTATGCTTATGTGATCGATAGAACGACAATTACTATACTTATTACTCTTACTATTATCAATGTAACTCATATTATTAGCCATATTATGCTTAAATGATCGATAGAACTACAATTACTATACTTATTACTCTTATTATTATCAATCTAACTCATATTATTAGCCATATTATGCTTATATGATCGGTAGAACGATAATTACTATACTTATTACTCTTATTATTATCAATCTAACTCACATTATTAGCCATATTATGCTTAAATGATCGATAGAACTACAATTACTATACTTATTACTCTTATTATTATCAATCTAACTCATATTATTAGCCATATAATGCTTATATGATCGATAGAACGCCAATTACTATACTTATTACTCTTATTATTATCAATCTCACTCATATTATTAGCCATATTAGGCTTAAATTATCGATAGAACGACAATTACTATACTCATTACTCTTATTATTATCAATCTAACTCATATTATTAGCCATGTTATGCTTATATGATCGATAGAACGACAATTACTATACTTATTACACTCACTATTATCAATCTAACTCATATTATTAACCATATTATGCAGATATGATCGATAGAACGACAATTACTGTACTCATTACTCTTATTATTATCAATCTAACTCATTTTATTAGCCATATTATGCTTATGTGATCGATAGAACGACAATTACTATACTTATTACTCTTACTATTATCAATGTAACTCATATTATTAGCCATATTATGCTTAAATGATCGATAGAACTACAATTACTATACTTATTACTCTTATTATTATCAATCTAACTCATATTATTAGCCATATTATGCTGATATGATCGATAGAACGACAATTACTATACTTATTACTCTTATTATTATCAATCTAGCTCATATTATTAGCCATATAATGCTCATATGATCGATAGAACGACAATTACTATACTTGTTACTCTTATAATTATCAATCTAACCCATATTATTAGCCATATTATGATAATATGATCGATGGAACGACAATTACTATACTCATTTCTCTTATTATTATCAATATATCTCATATTATTAGCCATATTATGCTTGTATGATCGATAGAACGACAATTACTATACTCATTACTCTTATTATTATCAATCTAACTCATATTATTAGCCATATTATGCTTATGTGATCGACAGAACGACAATTACTATACTTATTACCCTTATTATTATGAATCTAACTCATATTATTAACCATATTATGCAGATATGATTGATAGAACTACAATTACTATACCTATTGCTCTTAATATTATCAATCTGACTCATATTATTAGCCATATTATGTTTATATGATCGACAGAACGACAATTACTATACTTATTACACTCACTGTTATCAATCTAACTCATTTTATTAACCATATTATGCAGATATGATCGATAGAACGACAATTACTGTACTCATTACTCTTATTATTATCAATCTAACTCATTTTATTAGCCATATTATGCTTATGTGATCGATAGAACGACAATTACTATACTTATTACTGTTACTATTATCAATGTAATTCATATTATTAGCCATATTATGCTTAAATGATCGATAGAACTACAATTACTATACTTATTACTCTTATTATTATCAATCTAACTCATATTATTAGCCATATTATGCTTATATGATCGGTAGAACGATAATTACTATACTTATTACTCTTATTATTATCAATCTAACTCACATTATTAGCCATATTATGCTTAAATGATCGATAGAACTACAATTACTATACTTATTACTCTTATTATTATCAATCTAACTCATATTATTAGCCATATAATGCTTATATGATCGATAGAACGCCAATTACTATACTTATTACTCTTATTATTATCAATCTCACTCATATTATTAGCCATATTAGGCTTAAATTATCGATAGAACGACAATTACTATACTCATTACTCTTATTATTATCAATCTAACTCATATGATTAGCCATGTTATGCTTATATGATCGATAGAACGACAATTACTATACTTATTACACTCACTATTATCAATCTAACTCATATTATTAACCATATTATGCAGATATGATCGATAGAACGACAATTACTGTACTCATTACTCTTATTATTATCAATCTAACTCATTTTATTAGCCATATTATGCTTATGTGATCGATAGAACGACAATTACTATACTTATTACTCTTACTATTATCAATGTAACTCATATTATTAGCCATATTATGCTTAAATGATCGATAGAACTACAATTACTATACTTATTACTCTTATTATTATCAATCTAACTCATATTATTAGCCATATTATGCAGATATGATCGATAGAACGACAATTACTATACTTATTACTCTTATTATTATCAATCTAACTCATATTATTAGCCATATAATGCTCATATGATCGATAGAACGACAATTACTGTACTTGTTACTCTTATAATTATCAATCTAACCCATATTATTAGCCATATTATGATAATATGATCGATGGAACGACAATTACTATACTCATTTCTCTTATTATTATCAATATATCTCATATTATTAGCCATATTATGCTTGTATGATCGATAGAACGACAATTACTATACTTACTACTCTTATTATTATCAATCTAACTCATATTATTAGCCATATTATGCTTATGTGATCGACAGAACGACAATTACTATACTTATTACCCTTATTATTATGAATCTAACTCATATTATTAACCATATTATGCAGATATGATTGATAGAACTACAATTACTATACCTATTGCTCTTAATATTATCAATCTGACTCATATTATTAGCCATATTATGCTTATATGATCGACAGAACGACAATTACTATACTTATTACACTGACTATTATCAATCTAACTCATATTATTAACCATATTATGCAGATATGATCGATAGAACGACAATTACTGTACTCATTACTCTTATTATTATCAATCTAACTCATTTTATTAGCCATATTATGCTTATGTGATCGATAGAACGACAATTACTATACTTATTACTCTTACTATTATCAATGTAACTCATATTATTAGCCATATTATGCTTAAATGATCGATAGAACTACAATTACTATACTTATTACTCTTATTATTATCAATCTAACTCATATTATTAGCCATGTTATGCTTATATGATCGGTAGAACGATAATTACTATACTCATTACTCTTATTATTATCAATCTAGCTCATATTATTAGCCATATTATGCTTATATGATCGATAGAACGACAATTACTATACTTATTACACTCACTATTATCAATCTAACTCATATTATTAGCCATATTATGCTTATATGATCGGTAGAACGACAATTACTATACCTATTACACTTATTATTATCAATCTAACTCATATTATTAGCCATATTATGCTTATATGATCGATAGAACTACAATTACAATATTTATTACTGTTATTATTATCAATCTAACACATATTATTAACCATATTATGCCTATATGATCGATAGAACGACAATTACTATACTTATTACACTCACTATTATCAATCTCACTCATATTATTAGCCATATTATGCGTAAATGATCGATAGAACGACAATTACTATACTCATTACTCTTATTATTATCAATCTAACTCATATTATTAGCCATATTATGCTTATATGATCGATAGAACGACAATTACTATACTTATTACTCTTATTATTATCAATCTAACCAATATTATTAGCCATATTATGATTATATGATCGATAGAACGACAATTACTATACTTATTACTCTTATTATTATCAATCTAACTCATATTATTAGCCATATTATGCTTATATGATCGATAGAACGACAATTACTGTACTCATTACTCTTATTATTATCAATCTAACTCATTTTATTAGCCATATTATGCTTATGTGATCGATACAACGACAATTACTATACTTATTACTCTTACTATTATCAATGTAACTCATATTATTAGCCATATTATGCTTAAATGATCGATAGAACTACAATTACTATACTTATTACTCTTATTATTATCAATCTAACTCATATTATTAGCCATATTATGCAGATATGATCGATAGAACGACAATTACTATACTTATTACTCTTATTATTATCAATCTAACTCATATTATTAGCCATATAATGCTCATATGATCGATAGAACGACAATTACTATACTTATTACTCTTATAATTATCAATCTAACCCATATTATTAGCTATATTATGATAATATGATCGATAGAACGACAATTACTATACTTATTACTCTTATTATTATCAATCTCACTCATATTATTAGCCATATTATGCTTAAATGACCGATAGAACGACATTTACTATACTCATTACTCTTATTATTATCAATCTAACTCATATTATTAGCCATATTATGCTTATATGATCGATAGAACTACAATTACTATACTTATTACTCTTAAAATTATCAATCTAACCCATATTATTAGTCATATTATGATTATATGATCGATAGAACGACAATTACTATACTTATTACTCTTATTATTATCAATCTCACTCATATTATTAGCCATATTATGCTTAAATGATCGATAGAACGACAATTACTATACTCATTACTCTTATTATTATCAATCTAACTCATATTATTAGCCATATTATGCTTATATGATCGATAGAACGACAATTACTATACTTATTACTCTTATTATTATCAATCAAACTCATATTATTAGCCATATTATGCTTAAATGATCGATAGAACTACAATTACTATACTTATTGCTCTTAATATTATGAATCTGACTCATATTATTAGCCATATTATGCTTATATGATCGACAGAATGACAATTACTATACTTATTACACTCACTATTATCAATCTAACTCATATTATTAACCATATTATGCAGATATGATCGATAGAACGACAATTACTGTACTCATTACTCTTATTATTATCAATCTAACTCATTTTATTAGCCATATTATGCTTATGTGATCGATAGAACGACAATTACTATACTTATTACTCTTACTATTATCAATGTAACTCATATTATTAGCCATATTATGCTTATATGATCGATAGAACGACAATTACTATACTTATTACACTCACTATTATCAATCTAACTCATATTATTAGCCATATTATGCTTATATGATCGGTAGAACGACAATTACTATACCTATTACACTTATTATTATCAATCTATCTCATATTATTAGCCATATTATGCTTATATGATCGATAGAACTACAATTACAATATTTATTACTGTTATTATTATCAATCTAACACATATTATTAACCATATTATGCTTATATGATCGATAGAACGACAATTACTATACTTATTACACTCACTATTATCAATCTCACTCATATTATTAGCCATATTATGCTTAAATGATCGATAGAACGACAATTACTATACCTATTACACTTATTATTATCAATCTAACTCATATTATTAGCCATATTATGCTTATATGATCGATAGAACTACAATTACAATATTTATTACTGTTATTATTATCAATCTAACACATATTATTAACCATATTATGCTTATATGATCGATAGAACGACAATTACTATACTTATTACACTCACTATTATCAATCTCACTCATATTATTAGCCATATTATGCTTAAATGATCGATAGAACGACAATTACTATACTCATTACTCTTATTATTATCAATCTAACTCATATTATTAGCCATATTATGCTTATATGATCGATAGAACGACAATTACTATACTTATTACTCTTATTATTATCAATCTAACCAATATTATTAGCCATATTATGATTATATGATCGATAGAACGACAATTACTATACTTATTACTCTTATTATTATCAATCTAACTCATATTATTAGCCATATTATGCTTATATGATCGATAGAACGACAATTACTGTACTCATTACTCTTATTATTATCAATCTAACTCATTTTATTAGCCATATTATGCTTATGTGATCGATAGAACGACAATTACTATACTTATTACTCTTACTATTATCAATGTAACTCATATTATTAGCCATATTATGCTTAAATGATCGATAGAACTACAATTACTATACTTATTACTCTTATTATTATCAATCTAACTCATATTATTAGCCATATTATGCAGATATGATCGATAGAACGACAATTACTATACTTATTACTCTTATTATTATCAATCTAACTCATATTATTAGCCATACAATGCTCATATGATCGATAGAACGACAATTACTATACTTATTACTCTTATAATTATCAATCTAACCCATATTATTAGCTATATTATGATAATATGATCGATAGAACGACAATTACTATACTTATTACTTATATTATTATCATTCTCACTCATATTATTAGCCATATTATGCTTAAATGATCGATAGAACGACAATTACTATACTCATTACTCTTATTATTATCAATCTAACTCATATTATTAGCCATATTATGCTTATATGATCGATAGAACGACAATTACTATACTTATTACTCTTATTATTATCAATCTAACCAATATTATTAGCCATATTATGATTATATGATCGATAGAACGACAATTACTATACTTATTACTCTTATTATTATCAATCTAACTCATATTATTAGCCATATTATGCTTATATGATCGATAGAACGACAATTACTGTACTCATTACTCTTATTATTATCAATCTAACTCATTTTATTAGCCATATTATGCTTATGTGATCGATAGAACGACAATTACTATACTTATTACTCTTACTATTATCAATGTAACTCATATTATTAGCCATATTATGCTTAAATGATCGATAGAACTACAATTACTATACTTATTACTCTTATTATTATCAATCTAACTCATATTATTAGCCATATTATGCAGATATGATCGATAGAACGACAATTACTATACTTATTACTCTTATTATTATCAATCTAACTCATATTATTAGCCATACAATGCTCATATGATCGATAGAACGACAATTACTATACTTATTACTCTTATAATTATCAATCTAACCCATATTATTAGCTATATTATGATAATATGATCGATAGAACGACAATTACTATACTTATTACTTATATTATTATCATTCTCACTCATATTATTAGCCATATTATGCTTAAATGATCGATAGAACGACATTTACTATACTCATTACTCTTATTATTATCAATCTAACTCATATTATTAGCCATATTATGCTTATATGATCGATAGAACTACAATTACTATACTTATTACTCTTAAAATTATCAATCTAACCCATATTATTAGTCATATTATGATTATATGATCGATAGAACGACAATTACTATACTTATTACTCTTATTATTATCAATCTCACTCATATTATTAGCCATATTATGCTTAAATGATCGATAGAACGACAATTACTGTACTCATTACTCTTATTATTATCAATCTAACTCATATTATTAGCCATATTATGCTTATATGATCGATAGAACGACAATTACTATACTTATTACTCTTATTATTATCAATCTAACTCATATTATTAGCCATATTATGCTTATATGATCGATAGGGCGACAATTACTCTACTTCTTACTCTTATTATTATCAATCTAACTCGTATTAATAGCTATATTATGCTTATGTGATCGGTAGAACGATAATTACTATACTTATTATTCTTATTATTATTAATCTAACTCACATTATTAGCCATATTATACTCATATGATCGACAGAACGACGATTACTATACTTATTACACTCACTATTATCGATCTAACTCATATTATTAACCATATTATGCAGATATGATCGATAGAACGACAATTACTATACTTATTACTCTTATTATTGTCAATCTAACTCATATTATTAGCCATATAATGCTCATATGATCGATAGAACGACAATTACTATACTTATTACTCTTATAATTATCAATCTAACCCATATTATTAGCCATATTATGATAATATGATCGATAGAACGACAATTACTATACCCATTTCTCTTATTATTATCAATCTAAGTGATATTATTAGCCATATTATGCTTGTATGATCGATAGAACCACAATTACTATACTTATTACTCTTATTATTATCAATGTAACTCATATTATTAGCCATATTATGCTTATGTGATCGACAGAACGACAATTACTATACTTATTACCCTTATTATTATGAATCTAACTCATATTATTAACCATATTATGCAGATATGATTGATAGAACTACAATTACTATACTTATTGCTCTTAATATTATCAATCTGACTCATATTATTAGCCATATTATGCTTATATGATCGACAGAATGACAATTACTATACTTATTACACTCACTATTATCAATCTAACTCATATTATTAGCCATATTATTCAGATATGATCGATAGAACGACAATTACTATACTTATTACTCTTATTATTATCAATCTAACTCATATTACTAGCCATATTATGCTTAGATGATCGATAGAACGACAATTACTCTACTTTTTACTCTTATTATTATCAATCTAACTCATATTATTAGCCATATTATGCTCATATGATCGGTAGAACGATAATTACTATACTTATTACTCTTATTATTATCAATCTAACTCATATTATTAGCCATATTATGCTTAAATGATCGATAGAACTACAATTACTATACTTATTACTCTTATTATTATCAATCTAACTCATATTATTAGCCATATAATGCTTGTATGATCGATAGAACGCCAATTACTATACTTATTACTCTTATTATTGTCAATCTAACTCATATTATTAGCCATATAATGCTCATATGATCGATAGAACGACAATTACTATACTTATTACTCTTATAATTATCAATCTAACCCATATTATTAGCCATATTATGATAATATGATCGATAGAACGACAATTACTATACTCATTTCTCTTATTATTATCAATCTAACTCATATTATTAGCCATATTATGCTTGTATGATCGATAGAACCACATTTACTATACTTATTACTCTTATTATTATCAATCTAACTCATATTATTAGCCATATTATGCTTATGTGATCGACAGAACGACAATTACTATACTTATTACCCTTATTATTATGAATCTAACTCATATTATTAACCATATTATGCAGATATGATTGATAGAACTACAATTACTATACTTATTGCTCTTAATATTATGAATCTGACTCATATTATTAGCCATATTATGCTTATATGATCGACAGAATGACAATTACTATACTTATTACACTCACTATTATCAATCTAACTCATATTATTAACCATATTATGCAGATATGATCGATAGAACGACAATTACTATACTTATTACTCTTATTATTATCAATCTAACTCATATTACTAGCCATATTATGCTTAGATGATCGATAGAACGACAATTACTCTACTTTTTACTCTTATTATTATCAATCTAACTCATATTATTAGCCATATTATGCTCATATGATCGGTAGAACGATAATTACTATACTTATTACTCTTATTATTATCAATCTAACTCATATTATTAGCCATATTATGCTTAAATGATCGATAGAACTACAATTACTATACTTATTACTCTTATTATTATCAATCTAACTCATATTATTAGCCATATAATGCTTATATGATCGATAGAACGCCAATTACTATACTTATTATTCTTATTATTATCAATCTAACTCATATTATTAGCCATATTATGCTTATATGATCGACAGAACGACAATTACTATACTTATTACACTCACTATTATCAATCTAACTCATATTATTAACCATATTATGCAGATATGATCGATAGAACGACAATTACTGTACTCATTACTCTTATTATTATCAATCTAACTCATTTTATTAGCCATATTATGCTTATGTGATCGATAGAACGACAATTACTATACTTATTACTCTTACTATTATCAATGTAACTCATATTATTAGCCATATTATGCTTATATGATCGATAGAACGACAATTACTATACTTATTACACTCACTATTATCAATCTAACTCATATTATTAGCCATATTATGCTTATATGATCGGTAGAACGACAATTACTATACCTATTACACTTATTATTATCAATCTAACTCATATTATTAGCCATATTATGCTTATATGATCGATAGAACTACAATTACAATATTTATTACTGTTATTATTATCAATCTAACACATATTATTAACCATATTATGCTTATATGATCGATAGAACGACAATTACTATACTTATTACACTCACTATTATCAATCTCACTCATATTATTAGCCATATTATGCTTAAATGATCGATAGAACGACAATTACTATACTCATTACTCTTATTATTATCAATCTAACTCATATTATTAGCCATATTATGCTTATATGATCGATAGAACGACAATTACTATACTTATTACTCTTATTATTATCAATCTAACCAATATTATTAGCCATATTATGATTATATGATCGATAGAACGACAATTACTATACTTATTACTCTTATTATTATCAATCTAACTCATATTATTAGCCATATTATGCTTATATGATCGATAGAACGACAATTACTGTACTCATTACTCTTATTATTATCAATCTAACTCATTTTATTAGCCATATTATGCTTATGTGATCGATAGAACGACAATTACTATACTTATTACTCTTACTATTATCAATGTAACTCATATTATTAGCCATATTATGCTTAAATGATCGATAGAACTACAATTACTATACTTATTACTCTTATTATTATCAATCTAACTCATATTATTAGCCATATTATGCAGATATGATCGATAGAACGACAATTACTATACTTATTACTCTTATTATTATCAATCTAACTCATATTATTAGCCATATAATGCTCATATGATCGATAGAACGACAATTACTATACTTATTACTCTTATAATTATCAATCTAACCCATATTATTAGCTATATTATGATAATATGATCGATAGAACGACAATTACTATACTTATTACTCTTATTATTATCATTCTCACTCATATTATTAGCCATATTATGCTTAAATGATCGATAGAACGACATTTACTATACTCATTACTCTTATTATTATCAATCGAACTCATATTATTAGCCATATTATGCTTATATGATCGATAGAACTACAATTACTATACTTATTACTCTTAAAATTATCAATCTAACCCATATTATTAGTCATATTATGATTATATGATCGATAGAACGACAATTACTATACTTATTACTCTTATTATTATCAATCTCACTCATATTATTAGCCATATTATGCTTAAATGATCGATAGAACGACAATTACTATACTCGTTACTCTTATTATTATCAATCTAACTCATATTATTAGCCATATTATGCTTATATGATCGATAGAACGACAATTACTATACTTATTACTCTTATTATTATCAATCTAACTCATATTATTAGCCATATTATGCTTATATGATCGATAGGGCGACAATTACTCTACTTCTTACTCTTATTATTATCAATCTAACTCGTATTAATAGCCATATTATGCTTATGTGATCGGTAGAACGATAATTACTATACTTATTATTCTTATTATTATTAATCTAACTCACATTATTAGCCATATTATACTCATATGATCGACAGAACGACGATTACTATACTTATTACACTCACTATTATCAATCTAACTCATATTATTAACCATATTATGCAGATATGATCGATAGAACGACAATTACTATACTTATTACTCTTATTATTGTCAATCTAACTCATATTATTAGCCATATAATGCTCATATGATCGATAGAACGACAATTACTATACTTATTACTCTTATAATTATCAATCTAACCCATATTATTAGCCATATTATGATAATATGATCGATAGAACGACAATTACTATACCCATTTCTCTTATTATTATCAATCTAAGTGATATTATTAGCCATATTATGCTTGTATGATCGATAGAACCACAATTACTATACTTATTACTCTTATTATTATCAATGTAACTCATATTATTAGCCATATTATGCTTATGTGATCGACAGAACGACAATTACTATACTTATTACCCTTATTATTATGAATCTAACTCATATTATTAACCATATTATGCAGATATGATTGATAGAACTACAATTACTATACTTATTGCTCTTAATATTATCAATCTGACTCATATTATTAGCCATATTATGCTTATATGATCGACAGAATGACAATTACTATACTTATTACACTCACTATTATCAATCTAACTCATATTATTAGCCATATTATTCAGATATGATCGATAGAACGACAATTACTATACTTATTACTCTTATTATTATCAATCTAACTCATATTACTAGCCATATTATGCTTAGATGATCGATAGAACGACAATTACTCTACTTTTTACTCTTATTATTATCAATCTAACTCATATTATTAGCCATATTATGCTCATATGATCGGTAGAACGATAATTACTATACTTATTACTCTTATTATTATCAATCTAACTCATATTATTAGCCATATTATGCTTAAATGATCGATAGAACGGCAATTACTATACTCATTACTCTTATTATTATCCATCTAACTCATATTATTAGCCATATTATGCTTATATGATCGATAGAACGACAATTACTATACTTATTACTCTTATTATTATCAATCTAACTCATATTATTAGCCATATTATGCTTATATGATCGATAGGGCGACAATTACTCTACTTCTTACTCTTATTATTATCAATCTAACTCGTATTATTAGCCATATTATGCATATGTGATCGGTAGAACGATAATTACTATACTTATTATTCTTATTATTATCAATCTAACTCATATTATTAGCCATATTATGCTTATATGATCGACAGAACGACAATTACTATACTTATTACACTCACTATTATCAATCTAACTCATATTATTAACCATATTATGCAGATATGATCGATAGAACGACAATTACTATACTTATTACTCTTATTATTATCAATCTAGCTCATATTATTAGCCATATAATGCTCATATGATCGATAGAACGACAATTACTGTACTTGTTACTCTTATAATTATCAATCTAACCCATATTATTAGCCATATTATGATAATATGATCGATGGAACGACAATTACTATACTCATTTCTCTTATTATTATCAATATATCTCATATTATTAGCCATATTATGCTTAAATGATCGATAGAACTACAATTACTATACTTATTACTCTTATTATTATCAATCTAACTCATATTATTAGCCATATTATGCAGATATGATCGATAGAACGACAATTACTATACTTATTACTCTTATTATTATCAATCTAGCTCATATTATTAGCCATATAATGCTCATATGATCGATAGAACGACAATTACTATACTTGTTACTCTTATAATTATCAATCTAACCCATATTATTAGCCATATTATGATAATATGATCGATGGAACGACAATTACTATACTCATTTCTCTTATTATTATCAATATATCTCATATTATTAGCCATATTATGCTTGTATGATCGATAGAACGACAATTACTATACTTATTACTCTTATTATTATCAATCTAACTCATATTATTAGCCATATTATGCTTATGTGATCGACAGAACGACAATTACTATACTTATTACCCTTATTATTATGAATCTAACTCATATTATTAACCATATTATGCAGATATGATTGATAGAACTACAATTACTATACCTATTGCTCTTAATATTATCAATCTGACTCATATTATTAGCCATATTATGTTTATATGATCGACAGAACGACAATTACTATACTTATTACACTCACTGTTATCAATCTAACTCATTTTATTAACCATATTATGCAGATATGATCGATAGAACGACAATTACTGTACTCATTACTCTTATTATTATCAATCTAACTCATTTTATTAGCCATATTATGCTTATGTGATCGATAGAACGACAATTACTATACTTATTACTCTTACTATTATCAATGTAACTCATATTATTAGCCATATTATGCTTAAATGATCGATAGAACTACAATTACTATACTTATTACTCTTATTATTATCAATCTAACTCATATTATTAGCCATATTATGCTTATATGATCGGTAGAACGATAATTACTATACTTATTACTCTTATTATTATCAATCTAACTCACATTATTAGCCATATTATGCTTAAATGATCGATAGAACTACAATTACTATACTTATTACTCTTATTATTATCAATCTAACTCATATTATTTGCCATATAATGCTTATATGATCGATAGAACGCCAATTACTATACTTATTACTCTTATTATTATCAATCTAGCTCATATTATTAGCCATATAATGCTCATATGATCGATAGAACGACAATTACTGTACTTGTTACTCTTATAATTATCAATCTAACCCATATTATTAGCCATATTATGATAATATGATCGATGGAACGACAATTACTATACTCATTTCTCTTATTATTATCAATATATCTCATATTATTAGCCATATTATGCTTAAATGATCGATAGAACTACAATTACTATACTTATTACTCTTATTATTATCAATCTAACTCATATTATTAGCCATATTATGCAGATATGATCGATAGAACGACAATTACTATACTTATTACTCTTATTATTATCAATCTAGCTCATATTATTAGCCATATAATGCTCATATGATCGATAGAACGACAATTACTATACTTGTTACTTTTATAATTATCAATCTAACCCATATTATTAGCCATATTATGATAATATGATCGATGGAACGACAATTACTATACTCATTTCTCTTATTATTATCAATATATCTCATATTATTAGCCATATTATGCTTGTATGATCGATAGAACGACAATTACTATACTTATTACTCTTATTATTATCAATCTAACTCATATTATTAGCCATATTATGCTTATGTGATCGACAGAACGACAATTACTATACTTATTACCCTTATTATTATGAATCTAACTCATATTATTAACCATATTATGCAGATATGATTGATAGAACTACAATTACTATACCTATTGCTCTTAATATTATCAATCTGACTCATATTATTAGCCATATTATGTTTATATGATCGACAGAACGACAATTACTATACTTATTACACTCACTGTTATCAATCTAACTCATTTTATTAACCATATTATGCAGATATGATCGATAGAACGACAATTACTGTACTCATTACTCTTATTATTATCAATCTAACTCATTTTATTAGCCATATTATGCTTATGTGATCGATAGAACGACAATTACTATACTTATTACTCTTACTATTATCAATGTAACTCATATTATTAGCCATATTATGCTTAAATGATCGATAGAACTACAATTACTATACTTATTACTCTTATTATTATCAATCTAACTCATATTATTAGCCATATTATGCTTATATGATCGGTAGAACGATAATTACTATACTTATTACTCTTATTATTATCAATCTAACTCACATTATTAGCCATATTATGCTTAAATGATCGATAGAACTACAATTACTATACTTATTACTCTTATTATTATCAATCTAACTCATATTATTTGCCATATAATGCTTATATGATCGATAGAACGCCAATTACTATACTTATTACTCTTATTATTATCAATCTCACTCATATTATTAGCCATATTAGGCTTAAATTATCGATAGAACGACAATTACTATACTCATTACTCTTATTATTATCAATCTAACTCATATTATTAGCCATGTTATGCTTATATGATCGATAGAACGACAATTACTATACTTATTACACTCACTATTATCAATCTAACTCATATTATTAACCATATTATGCAGATATGATCGATAGAACGACAATTACTGTACTCATTACTCTTATTATTATCAATCTAACTCATTTTATTAGCCATATTATGCTTATGTGATCGATAGAACGACAATTACTATACTTATTACTCTTACTATTATCAATGTAACTCATATTATTAGCCATATTATGCTTAAATGATCGATAGAACTACAATTACTATACTTATTACTCTTATTATTATCAATCTAACTCATATTATTAGCCATATTATGCAGATATGATCGATAGAACGACAATTACTATACTTATTACTCTTATTATTATCAATCTAACTCATATTATTAGCCATATAATGCTCATATGATCGATAGAACGACAATTACTGTACTTGTTACTCTTATAATTATCAATCTAACCCATATTATTAGCCATATTATGATAATATGATCGATGGAACGACAATTACTATACTCATTTCTCTTATTATTATCAATATATCTCATATTATTAGCCATATTATGCTTGTATGATCGATAGAACGACAATTACTATACTTACTACTCTTATTATTATCAATCTAACTCATATTATTAGCCATATTATGCTTATGTGATCGACAGAACGACAATTACTATACTTATTACCCTTATTATTATGAATCTAACTCATATTATTAACCATATTATGCAGATATGATTGATAGAACTACAATTACTATACCTATTGCTCTTAATATTATCAATCTGACTCATATTATTAGCCATATTATGCTTATATGATCGACAGAACGACAATTACTATACTTATTACACTCACTATTATCAATCTAACTCATATTATTAACCATATTATGCAGATATGATCGATAGAACGACAATTACTGTACTCATTACTCTTATTATTATCAATCTAACTCATTTTATTAGCCATATTATGCTTATGTGATCGATAGAACGACAATTACTATACTTATTACTCTTACTATTATCAATGTAACTCATATTATTAGCC
The DNA here is from genome assembly GCF_050947335.1 of Megachile rotundata. NCBI lineage: Eukaryota > Metazoa > Arthropoda > Insecta > Hymenoptera > Megachilidae > Megachile > Megachile rotundata. The sequence goes on along the minus strand of NW_027473465.1, from coordinate 147,846 downwards.
ATATTATGCTTAAATGATCGATAGAACTACAATTACTATACCTATTACTCTTATTATTATCAATCTAACTCATATTATTAGCCATGTTATGCTTATATGATCGGTAGAACGATAATTACTATACTTATTACTCTTATTATTATCAATCTAACTCACATTATTAGCCATATTATGCTTAAATGATCGATAGAACTACAATTACTATACTTATTACTCTTATTATTATCAATCTAACTCATATTATTAGCCATATAATGCTTATATGATCGATAGAACGCCAATTACTATACTTATTACTCTTATTATTATCAATCACACTCATATTATTAGCCATATTAGGCTTAAATTATCGATAGAACGACAATTACTATACTCATTACTCTTATTATTATCAATCTAACTCATATTATTAGCCATGTTATGCTTATATGATCGATAGAACGACAATTACTATACTTATTACTCTTACTATTATCAATCTAACTCATATTATTAGCCATATTATGCTTATATGATCGATAGGGCGACAATTACTCTACTTCTTACTCTTATTATTATCAATCTAACTCGTATTATTAGACACATTATGCTTATGTGAACGGTAGGACGATAATTACTATACTTATTATTCTTATTATTATCAATCTAACTCATATTATTAGCCATATTATGCTTATATGATCGACAGAACGACAATTACTATACTTATTACACTCACTGTTATCAATCTAACTCATATTATTAACCATATTATGCAGATATGATCGATAGAACGACAATTACTGTACTCATTACTCTTATTATTATCAATCTAACTCATTTTATTAGCCATATTATGCTTATGTGATCGATAGAACGACAATTACTATACTTATTACTCTTACTATTATCAATGTAACTCATATTATTAGCCATATTATGCTTAAATGATCGATAGAACTACAATTACTATACTTATTACTCTTATTATTATCAATCTAACTCATATTATTAGCCATATTATGCAGATATGATCGATAGAACGACAATTACTATACTTATTACTCTTATTATTATCAATCTAACTCATATTATTAGCCATATAATGCTCATATGATCGATAGAACGACAATTACTATACTTGTTACTCTTATAATTATCAATCTAACCCATATTATTAGCCATATTATGATAATATGATCGATGGAACGACAATTACTATACTCATTTCTCTTATTATTATCAATCTATCTCATATTATTAGCCATATTATGCTTGTATGATCGATAGAACGACAATTACTATACTTATTACTCTTATTATTATCAATCTAACTCATATTATTAGCCATATTATGCATATGTGATCGGTAGAACGATAATTACTATACTTATTATTCTTATTATTATCAATCTAACTCATATTATTAGCCATATTATGCTTATATGATCGACAGAACGACAATTACTATACTTATTACACTCACTATTATCAATCTAACTCATATTATTAACCATATTATGCAGATATGATCGATAGAACGACAATTACTATACACATTACTCTTATTCTTATCAATCTAGCTCATATTGTTAGCCATATTATGCTTATATGATCGATAGAACTACAATTGCTATACTTTTTACTCCTATTATTATCAATCTAACTCATATTATTAGCCATATTATGCTTATATGATCGGTAGAACGATAATTACTATACTTATTACACTTATTATTATCAATCTAACTCATATTATTAGCCATATTGTGCCTATATGATCGATAGAACTACAATTACAATACTTATTACTGTTATTATTATCAATCTAACACATATTATTAACCATATTATGCTTATATGATCGATAGAACGACAATTACTATACTTATTACACTCACTATTATCAATCTAACTGATATTATTAACCATATTATGCAGATATGATCTATCGAACGACAATTACTATACGCATTACTCTTATTGTTATCAATCTAACTCATATTATTAGCCATATTATGCTTAATTGATCGATAGAACGACAATTACTATACTCATTACTCTTATTATTATCAATCTAACTCATTTTATTAGCCATATTATGCTTATGTGATCGATAGAACGACAATTACTATACTTATTACTCTTACTATTATCAATGTAACTCATATTATTAGCCATATTATGCTTAAATGATCGATAGAACTACAATTACTATACTTATTACTCTTATTATTATCAATCTAACTCATATTATTAGCCATATTATGCAGATATGATCGATAGAACGACAATTACTATACTTATTACTCTTATTATTATCAATCTAACTCATATTATTAGCCATATAATGCTCATATGATCGATAGAACGACAATTACTATACTTATTACTCTTATAATTATCAATCTAACCCATATTATTAGCTATATTATGATAATATGATCGATAGAACGACAATTACTATACTTATTACTCTTATTATTATCAATCTCACTCATATTATTAGCCATATTATGCTTAAATGATCGATAGAACGACATTTACTATACACATTACTCTTATTATTATCAATCTAACTCATATTATTAGCCATATTATGCTTATATGATCGATAGAACTACAATTACTATACTTATTACTCTTAAAATTATCAATCTAACCCATATTATTAGTCATATTATGCAGATATGATCGATAGAACGACAATTACTATACTTATTACTCTTATTATTATCAATGTAACTCATTATTAGCCATATTATGTTTATGTGATCGACAGAACGACAATTACTATACTTATTACTCTTATTATTATCAATCTAACTCATATTATTAACCATATTATGCAGATATGATTGATAGAACTACAATTACTATACTTATTGCTCTTATTATTATCAATCTAACTCACATTATTAGCCATATTATACTCATTTGATCGACAGAACGACGATTACTATACTTATTACACTCACTATTATCAATCTAACTCATATTATTAACCATATTATGCAGATAAGATCGATAGAACGACAATTACTATACTTATTACTCTTATTATTATCAATCTAACTCATATTACTAGCCATATTATGCTTAGATGATCGATAGAACGACAATTGCTATACTTATTACTCTTATTATTATCAATCTAACTCATATTATTAGCCATATTATGCTTATATGATCGATAGGGCGACAATTACTCTACTTCTTACTCTTATTATTATCAATCTAACTCATATTATTAGCCATATAATGCTTATATGATCGATAGAACGCCAATTACTATACTTATTACTCTTACTATTATCAATTTAACTCATATTATTAGCCATGTTATGCTTATATGATCGATAGAACGACAATTACTATACTTATTACTCTTATTATTATCAATCTAACTCATATTATTAGCCATATTATGCTTATATGATCGATAGGGCGACAATTACTCTACTTCTTACTCTTATTATTATCAATCTAACTCGTATTATTAGCCATATTATGCATATGTGATCGGTAGAACGATAATTACTATACTTATTATTCTTATTATTATCAATCTAACTCATATTATTAGCCATATTATGCTTATATGATCGACAGAACGACAATTACTATACTTATTACGCTCACTATTATCAATCTAACTCATATTATTAACCATATTATGCAGATATGATCGATAGAACGACAATTACTATACTTATTACTCTTATTATTATCAATGTAACTCATATTATTAGCCATATTATGCTTATGTGATCGACAGAACGACAATTACTATACTTATTACTCTTATTATTATGAATCTAACTCATATTATTAACCATATTATGCAGATATGATCGATAGAACGACAATTACTATACACATTACTCTTATTCTTATCAATCTAGCTCATATTGTTAGCCATATTATGCTTATATGATCGATAGAACTACAATTACTATACTATTTACTCCTATTATTATCAATCTAACTCATATTATTAGCCATATTATGCTTATATGATCGGTAGAACGATAATTACTATACTTATTACACTTATTATTATGAATCTAACTCATATTATTAGCCATATTATGCTTATATGATCGATAGAACTACAATTACAATACTTATTACTGTTATTATTATCAATCTAACACATATTATTAACCATATTATGCTTATATGATCGATAGAACGACAATTACTATACTTACTACACTCACTATTATCAATCTAACTGATATTATTAACCATATTATGCAGATATGATCTATCGAACGACAATTACTATACGCATTACTCTTATTGTTATCAATCTAACTCATATTATTAGCCATATTATGCTTATGTGATCGGCAGAACGACAATTACTATACTTATTACTCTTATTATTATGAATCTAACTCATATTATTAACCATATTATGCAGATATGATCGATAGAACGACAATTACTATACACATTACTCTTATTCTTATCAATCTAGCTCATATTGTTAGCCATATTATGCTTATATGATCGATAGAACTACAATTACTATACTATTTACTCCTATTATTATCAATCTAACTCATATTATTAGCCATATTATGCTTATATGATCGGTAGAACGATAATTACTATACTTATTGCTCTTACTATTATTAATCTGACTCATATTATTAGCCATATTATGCTTATATGATCGACAGAACGACAATTACTATACTTATTACACTCACTATTATCAATCTAACTCATATTATTAACCATATTATGCAGATATGATCGATAGAACGACAATTACTATACTTATTACTCTTATTATTATCAATCTAACTCATATTATTAGCCATATTATGCTTATATGATCGACAGAACGACAATTACTATACTTATTACACTCACTATTATGAATCTCACTCATATTATTAACCATATTATGCAGATATGATCGATAGAACGACAATTACTATACTTATTACACTCACTGTTATCAATCTAACTCATATTATTAACCATATTATGCTTATATGATCGACAGAACGACAATTACTATACTTACTACACTCACTATTATCAATCTAACTCATATGATTAACCATATTATGCAGATATGATCGATAGAACGACAATTACTATACTTATTACACTCACTATTATCAATCTAACTGATATTATTAACCATATTATGCAGATATGATCTATAGAACGACAATTACTATACTTATTACTCTTATTATTATAAATCTATCTCATATTATTAGCCATATTTTGCTTATATGATCGATAGAACGACAATTGCTATACTCACTACTCTTATTATTATCAATCTAACTCATATTATTAGCCATATTATGCTTATATGATCGACAGAACGACAATTACTATACTTATTACACTCACTATTATCAATATAACTCATATTATTAACCATATTATACAGATATGATCGATAGAACGACAATTACTATACTTATTACTCTTATTATTATCAATCTAACTCATATTATTAGCCATATTATGCTTATATGATCGACAGAACGACAATTACTATACTTATTACACTCACTATTATCAATCTAACTCATATTATTAACCATATTATGCAGATATAATCGATAGAACGACAATTACTATACTTATTACACTCACTGTTATCAATCTAACTCATATTATTAACCATATTATGCTTATATGATCGACAGAACGACAATTACTATACTTACTACACTCACAATTATCAATCTAACTCATATTATTAACCATATTATGCAGATATGATCAATAGAACGACAATTACTATACTTATTACACTCACTATTATCAATCTAACTGATATTATTAACCATATTATGCAGATATGATCTATAGAACGACAATTACTATGCTTATTACTCTTATTATTATAAATCTATCTCATATTATTAGCCATATTTTGCTTATATGATCGATAGAACGACAATTACTATACTTATTACACACACTATTATCAATTTAATTCATATTATTAACCATACTATGCTTATATGATCGATAGAACGACAATTACTATACTTACTACACTCACTATTATCAATCTAACTCATATTATTAACCATATTATACAGATATGATCGATAGAACGACAATTACTATACTTATTACTCTTATTATTATCAATCTAACTCATATTATTAGCCATATTATGCTTATATGATCGACAGAACGACAATTACTATACTTATTACAATCACTATTATCAATCTAACTCATATTATTAACCATATTATGCAGATATGATCGATAGAACGACAATTACTGTACTCATTACTCTTATTATTATCAATCTGACTCATTTTATTAGCCATATTATGCTTATGTGATCGATAGAACGACAATTACTATACTTATTACTCTTACTATTATCAATGTAACTCATATTATTAGCCATATTATGCTTCAATGATCGATAGAACTACAATTACTATACTTATTACTCTTATTATTATCAATCTAACTCATATTATTAGCCATATTATGCAGATATGATCGATAGAACGACAATTACTATACTTATTACTCTTATTATTATCAATCTAACTCATATTATTAGCCATATAATGCTCATATGATCGATAGAACGACAATTACTATACTTGTTACTCTTATAATTATCAATCTAACCCATATTATTAGCCATATTATGCTTATATGATCGACAGAATGACAATTACTATACTTATTACACTCACTATTATCAATCTAACTCATATTATTAACCATATTATGCAGATATGATCGATAGAACGACAATTACTACACTTATTACTCTTATTGTTACCAATCTAACTCATATTACTAGCCATATTAAGCTTAGATGATCGATAGAACGACAATTACTCTACTTTTTACTCTTATTATTATCAATCTAACTCATATTATTAGCCATATTATGCTTATATGATCGGTAGAACGATAATTACTATACTTATTACTCTTATTATTATCAATCTAACTCATATTATTAGCCATATTATGCTTAAATGATCGATAGAACTACAATTACTAAACCTATTACTCTTATTATTATCAATCTAACTCATATTATTAGCCATATAATGCTTATATGATCGATAGAACGGCAATTACTATACTCATTACTCTTATTATTATCCATCTAACTCATATTATTAGCCATATTATGCTTATATGATCGATAGAACGACAATTACTATACTTATTACTCTTATTATTATCAATCTAACTCATATTATTAGCCATATTATGCTTATATGATCGATAAGGCGACAATTACTCTACTTCTTACTCTTATTATTATCAATCTAACTCGTATTATTAGCCATATTATGCATATGTGATCGGTAGAACGATAATTACTATACTTATTATTCTTATTATTATCAATCTAACTCATATTATTAGCCATATTATGCTTATATGATCGACAGAACGACAATTACTATACTTATTACGCTCACTATTATCAATCTAACTCATATTATTAACCATATTATGCAGATATGATCGATAGAACGACAATTACTATACTTATTACTCTTATTATTATCAATGTAACTCATATTATTGGCCATATTAAGCTTAGATGATCGATAGAACGACAATTACTCTACTTTTTACTCTTATTATTATCAATCTAACTCATATTATTAGCCATATTATGCTTATATGATCGGTAGAACGATAATTACTATACTTATTACTCTTATTATTATCAATCTAACTCATATTATTAGCCATATTATGCTTAAATGATCGATAGAACTACAATTACTATGCCTATTACTCTTATTATTATCAATCTAACTCATATTATTAGCCATATAATGCTTATATGATCGATAGAACGCCAATTACTATACTTATTACTCTTATTATTATCAATCTCACTCATATTATTAGCCATATTATGCTTAAATGATCGTTAGAACGGCAATTACTATACTCATTACTCTTATTATTATCTATCTAACTCATATTATTAGCCATATTATGCTTATATGATCGATAGAACGACAATTACTATACTTATTACTCTTATTATTATCAATCTAACTCATATTATTAGCCATATTATGCTTATATGATCGATAGGGCGACAATTACTCTACTTCTTACTCTTATTATTATCAATCTAACTCATATTATTAGCCATATTATGCTTATATGATCGATAGGGCGACAATTACTCTACTTCTTACTCTTATTATTATCAATCTAACTCATATTATTAACCATATTATGCAGATATGATCGATAGAACGACAATTACCATACTTATTACTCTTATTATTATCAATGTAACTCATATTATTGGCCATATTATGCTTATGTGATCGACAGAACGACAATTACTATACTTATTCCTCTTATTATTATGAATCTAACTCATATTATTAACCATATTATGCAGATATGATCGATAGAACGACAATTACTATACACATTACGCTTATTCTTATCAATCTAGCTCATATTGTTAGCCATATTATGCTTATATGATCGATAGAACTACAATTACTATACTTTTTACTCCTATTATTATCAATCTAACTCATATTATTAGCCATATTATGCTTATATGATCGGTAGAACGATAATTACTATACTTATTACACTTATTATTATGAATCTAACTCATATTATTAGCCATATTATGCTTATATGATCGATAGAACTACAATTACAATACTTATTACTGTTATTATTATCAATCTAACACATATTATTAACCATATTATGCTTATATGATCGATAGAACGACAATTACTATACTTATTACACTCACTATTATCAATCTAACTGATATTATTAACCATATTATGCAGATATGATCTATCGAACGACAATTACTATACGCATTACTCTTATTGTTATCAATCTAACTCATATTATTAGCCATATTACGCTTATGTGATCGGCAGAACGACAATTACTATACTTATTACTCTTATTATTATGAATCTAACTCATATTATTAACCATATTATGCAGATATGATTGATAGAACTACAATTACTATACGTATTGCTCTTATTATTATCAATCTAACTCATATTATTAGCCATATAATGCTTATATGATCGATAGAACGACAATTACTATACTTATTACTCTTATTATTATCAATCTCACTCATATTATTAGCCATATTATGCTTAAATGATCGATAGAACGACAATTACTATACTCATTACTCTTATTATTATCAATCTAACTCATATTATTAGCCATATTATGCTTATATGATCGATAGAACGACAATTACTATACTCATTACTCTTATTATTATCAATCTATCTCATATTATTAGCCATATTATGTTTGTATGATCGATAGAACGACAATTACTATACTCATTACTCTTATTATTATCAATCTATCTCATATTATTAGCCATATTATGTTTGTATGATCGATAACGACAATTACTATACTTATTACTCTCATTATTATCAATCTCCACTCATATTATTAGCCAATATTATGCTTAAATGATCGATAGAACGACAATTACTATACTCATTACTCTTATTAGTATCAATCTAGCTCATATTATTAGCCATATTATGCTTATATGATCGATAGAACGACAATTACTATACTTATTACACTCACTATTATCAATCTAACTCATATTATTAGCCATATTATGCTTATATGATCGGTAGAACGACAATTACTATACCTATTACACTTATTATTATCAATCTAACTCATATTATTAGCCATATTATGCTTATATGATCGATAGAACTACAATTACAATATTTATTACTGTTATTATTATCAATCTAACACATATTATTAACCATATTATGCCTATATGATCGATAGACGACAATTACTAATACTTATTACACTCACTATTATCAATCTCACTCATATTATTAGCCATATTATGCTTAAATGATCGATAGAACGACAATTACTATACTCATTACTCTTATTATTATCAATCTAACTCATATTATTAGCCATATTATGCTTATATGATCGATAGAACGACAATTACTATACTCATTACTCTTATTATTATCAATCTATCTCATATTATTAGCCATATTATGTTTGTATGATCGATAGAACGACAATTACTATACTCATTACTCTTATTATTATCAATCTATCTCATATTATTAGCCATATTATGTTTGTATGATCGATAGAACGACAATTACTATACTTATTACTCTCATTATTATCAATCTCACTCATATTATTAGCCATATTATGCTTAAATGATCGATAGCACGACAATTACTGTACTCATTACTCTTATTATTATCAATCTAACTCATTTTATTAGCCATATTATGCTTAGGTGATCGATAGAACGACAATTACTATACTTATTACTCTTACTATTATCAATGTAACTTCATATTATTAGCCATATTATGCTTAAATGATCGATAGAACTACAATTACTATACTTATTACTCTTATTATTATCAATCTAACTCAATATTATTAGCCATATTATGCAGATATGATCGATAGAACGACAATTACTATACTTATTACTCTTATTATTATCAATCTAACTCATATTATTAGCCATATAATGCTCATATGATCGATAGAACGACAATTACTATACTATTACTCTTATAATTATCAATCTAACGCATATTATTAGCTATATTATGGATAATATGATCGATAGAACGACAATTACTATACTTATTACTCTTATTATTATCAATCTCACTCATATTATGAGCCATATTATGCTTAAATGACCGATAGAACGACATTTACTATACTCATTACTCTTATTATTATCAATCTAACTCATATTATTAGCCATATTATGCTTATATGATCGATAGAACTACAATTACTATACTTATTACTCTTAAAATTATCAATCTAAACCATATTATTAGCCATATTATGCTTATATGATCGGTAGAACGATAATTACTATACTTATTACTCTTATTATTATCAATCTAACTCATATTATTAGCCATATTATGCTTAAATGATCGATAGAACTACAATTACTATACCTATTACTCTTATTATTATCAATCTAACTCATATTATTAGCCATATAATGCTTATATGATCGATAGAACGCCAATTACTATACTTATTACTCTTAATTATTATCAATCTAACTCATATTATTAGCCATATTATGCTTATATGATCGATAGGGCGACAATTACTCTACTTCTTACTCTTATTATTATCAATCTAACTCGTATTATTAGCCATATTATGCATATGTGATCGGTAGAACGATAATTACTATACTTATTATTCTTATTATTATCAATCTAACTCATATTATTAGCCATATTATGCTTATATGATCGACAGAACGACAATTACTATACTTATTACGCTCACTATTATCAATCTAACTCATATTATTAACCATATTATGCAGATATGATCGATAGAACGACAATTACTATACTTATTACTCTTATTATTATCAATGTAACTCATATTATTAACCATATTATGCAGATATGATCGATAGAACGACAATTACTATACACATTACGCTTATTCTTATCAATCTAGCTCATATTGTTAGCCATATTATGCTTATATGATCGATAGAACTACAATTACTATACTTTTTACTCCTATTATTATCAATCTAACTCATATTATTAGCCATATTATGCTTATATGATCGGTAGAACGATAATTACTATACTTATTACACTTATTATTATGAATCTAACTCATATTATAGCCATATTATGCTTATATGATCGATAGAACTACAATTACAATACTTATTACTGTTATTATTATCAATCTAACACATATTATTAACCATATTATGCTTATATGATCGATAGAACGACAATTACTATACTATTACACTCACTATTATCAATCTAACTGATATTATTAACCATATTATGCAGATATGATCTATCGAACGACAATTACTATACGCATTACTCTTATTGTTATCAATCTAACTCATATTATTAGCCATATTATGCTTATGTGATCGCAGAACGACAATTACTATACTTATTACTCTTATTATTATGAATCTAACTCATATTATTAACCATATTATGCAGATATGATGATAGAACTACAATTACTATACGTATTGCTCTTATTATTATCAATCTAACTCATATTATTAGCCATATAATGCTTATATGATCGATAGAACGACAATTACTATACTTATACTCTTATTATTATCAATCTCACTCATATTATTAGCCATATTATGCTTAAATGATCGATAGAACGACAATTACTATACTCATTACTCTTATATTATCAATCTAACTCATATTATTAGCCATATTATGCTTATATGATCGATAGAACGACAATTACTATACTCATTACTCTTATTATTATCAATCTATCTCATATTATTAGCCATATTATGTTTGTATGATCGATAGAACGACAATTACTATACTCATTACTCTTATTATTATCAATCTATCTCATATTATTAGCCATATTATGTTTGTATGATCGATAGAACGACAATTACTATACTTATTACTCTCATTATTATCAATCTCACTCATATTATTAGCCATATTATGCTTAAATGATCGATAGAACGACAATTACTATACTCATTACTCTTATTAGTATCAATCTAGCTCATATTATTAGCCATATTATGCTTATATGATCGATAGAACGACAATTACTATACTTATTACACTCACTATTATCAATCTAACTCATATTATTAGCCATATTATGCTTATATGATCGGTAGAACGACAATTACTATACCTATTACACTTATTATTATCAATCTAACTCATATTATTAGCCATATTATGCTTATATGATCGATAGAACTACAATTACAATATTTATTACTGTTATTATTATCAATCTAACACATATTATTAACCATATTATGCCTATATGATCGATAGAACGACAATTACTATACTTATTACACTCACTATTATCAATCTCACTCATATTATTAGCCATATTATGCTTAAATGATCGATAGAACGACAATTACTATACTCATTACTCTTATTATTATCAATCTAACTCATATTATTAGCCATATTATCGCTTATATGATCGATAGAACGACAATTACTATACTCATTACTCTTATTATTATCAATCTATCTCATATTATTAGCCATATTATGTTTGTTGATCGATAGAACGACAATTACTATACTCATTACTCTTATTATTATCAATCTATCTCATATTATTAGCCATATTATGTTTGCATGATCGATAGAACGACAATTACTATACTTATTACTCTCATTATTATCAATCTCACTCATATTATTAGCCATATTATGCTTAAATGATCGATAGAACGACAATTACTATACTCATTACTCTTATTATTATCAATCTAGCTCATATTATTGCCATATTATGCTTATATGATCGATAGAACGACAATTACTATACTTATTACACTCACTATTATCAATCTAACTCATATTATTAGCCATATTATGCTTATATGATCGGTAGAACGACAATTACTATACCTATTACACTTATTATTATCAATCTAACTCATATTATTAGCCATATTATGCTTATATGATCGATAGAACTACAATTACAATATTTATTACTGTTATTATTATCAATCTAACACATATTATTAACCATATTATACCTATATGATCGATAGAACGACAATTACTATACTTATTACACTCACTATTATCAATCTCACTCATATTATTAGCCATATTATGCTTAATTGATCGATAGAACGACAATTACTATACTCATTACTCTTATTATTATCAATCTAACTCATATTATTAGCCATATTATGGTTATATGATCGATAGAACGACAATTACTATACTTATTACTCTTATTATTATCAATCTAACCAATATTATTAGCCATATTATGATTATATGATCGATAGAACGACAATTACTATACTTATTACTCTTATTATTATCAATCTAACTCATATTATTAGCCATATTATGCTTATATGATCGATAGAACGACAATTACTGTACTCATTACTCTTATTATTATCAATCTAACTCATTTTATTAGCCATATTATGCTTATGTGATCGATAGAACGACAATTACTATACTTATTACTCTTACTATTATCAATGTAACTCATATTATTAGCCATATTATGCTTAAATGATCGATAGAACTACAATTACTATACTTATTACTCTTATTATTATCAATCTAACTCATATTATTAGCCATATTATGCAGATATGATCGATAGAACGACAATTACTATACTTATTACTCTTATTTATTATCAATCTAACTCATATTATTAGCCATATAATGCTCATATGATCGATAGAACGACAATTACTATACTTATTACTCTTATAATTATCAATCTAACCCATATTATTAGCTATATTATGATAATATGATCGATAGAACGACAATTACTATACTTATTACTCTTATTATTATCAATCTCACTCATATTATGAGCCATATTATGCTTAAATGACCGATAGAACGACATTTACTATACTCATTACTCTTATTATTATCAATCTAACTCATATTATTAGCCATATTATGCTTATATGATCGATAGAACTACAATTACTATACTTATTACTCTTAAAATTATCAATCTAACCCATATTATTAGTCATATTATGATTATATGATCGATAGAACGACAATTACTATACTTATTACTCTTATTATTATCAATCTCACTCATATTATTAGCCATATTATGCTTAAATGATCGATAGAACGACAATTACTATACTCATTACTCTTATTATTATCAATCTAACTCATATTATTAGCCATATTATGCTTATATGATCGATAGAACGACAATTACTATACTTATTACTCTTATTATTATCAATCAAACTCACATTATTAGCCATATTATACTCATATGATCGACAGAACGACGATTACTATACTTATTACACTCACTATTATCAATCTAACTCATATTATTAACCATATTATGCAGATATGATCGATAGAACGACAATTACTATACTTATTACTCTTATTATGTCAATCTGACCTCATATTATTAGCCATATAATGCTCATATGATCGATAGAACGACAATTACTATACTTATTACTCTTATAATTATCAATCTAACCCATATTATTAGCCATATTATGATAATATGATCGATAGAACGACAATTACTATACTCATTTCTCTTATTATTATCAATCTAACTCATATTATTAGCCATATTATGCTTGTATGATCGATAGAACCACATTTACTATACTTATTACTCTTATTATTATCAATCTAACTCATATTATTAGCCATATTATGCTTATGTGATCGACAGAACGACAATTACTATACTTATTACCCTTATTATTATGAATCTAACTCATATTATTAACCATATTATGCAGATATGATTGATAGAACTACAATTACTATACTTATTGCTCTTAATATTATCAATCTGACTCATATTATTAGCCATATTATGCTTATATGATCGACAGAATGACAATTACTATACTTATTACACTCACTATTATCAATCTAACTCATATTATTAACCATATTATGCAGATATGATCGATAGAACGACAATTACTATACTTATTACTCTTATTATTATCAATCTAACTCATATTACTAGCCATATTATGCTTAAATGATCGATAGAACTACAATTACTATACTTATTACTCTCATTATTATCAATCTCACTCATATTATTAGCCATATTATGCTTAAATGATCGATAGAACGACAATTACTATACTCATTACTCTTATTATTATCAATCTAGCTCATATTATTAGCCATATTATGCTTATATGATCGATAGAACGACAATTACTATACTTATTACACTCACTATTATCAATCTAACTCATATTATTAGCCATATTATGCTTATATGATCGGTAGAACGACAATTACTATACCTATTACACTTATTATTATCAATCTAACTCATATTATTAGCCATATTATGCTTATATGATCGATAGAACTACAATTACAATATTTATTACTGTTATTATTATCAATCTAACACATATTATTAACCCATATTATGCTTATATGATCGATAGAACGACAATTACTATACATATTACACTCACTATTATCAATCTCACTCATATTATTAGCCATATTATGCTTAAATGATCGATAGAACGACAATTACTATACTCATTACTCTTATTATTATCAATCTAACTCATATATTAGCCATATTATGCTTATATGATCGATAGAACGACAATTACTATACTTATTACTCTTATTATTATCAATCTAACCAATATTATTAGCCATATTATGATTATATGATCGATAGAACGACAATTACTATACTTATTACTCTTATTATTATCAATCTAACTCATATTATTAGCCATATTATGCTTATATGATCGATAGAACGACAATTACTGTACTCATTACTCTTATTATTATCAATCTAACTCATTTTATTAGCCATATTATGCTTATGTGATCGATAGAACGACAATTACTATACTTATTACTCTTACTATTATCAATGTAACTCATATTATTAGCCATATTATGCTTAAATGATCGATAGAACTACAATTACTATACTTATTACTCTTATTATTATCAATCTAACTCATATTATTAGCCATATTATGCAGATATGATCGATAGAACGACAATTACTATACTTATTACTCTTATTATTATCAATCTAACTCATATTATTAGCCATATAATGCTCATATGATCGATAGAACGACAATTACTATACTTATTACTCTTATAATTATCAATCTAACCCATATTATTAGCTATATTATGATAATATGATCGATTGAACGACAATTACTATACTTATTACTCTTATTATTATCATTCTCACTCATATTATTAGCCATATTATGCTTAAATGATCGATAGAACGACATTTACTATACTCATTACTCTTATTATTATCAATCTAACTCATATTATTAGCCATATTATGCTTATATGATCGATAGAACTACAATTACTATACTTATTACTCTTAAAATTATCAATCTAACCCATATTATTAGTCATATTATGATTATATGATCGATAGAACGACAATTACTATACTTATTACTCTTATTATTATCAATCTCACTCATATTATTAGCCATATTATGCTTAAATGATCGATAGAACGACAATTACTATACTCATTACTCTTATTATTATCAATCTAACTCATATTATTAGCCATATTATGCTTATATGATCGATAGAACGACAATTACTATACTTATTACTCTTAAAATTATCAATCTAACCCATATTATTAGTCATATTATGATTATATGATCGATAGAACGACAATTACTATACTTATTACTCTTATTATTATCAATCTCACTCATATTATTAGCCATATTATGCTTAAATGATCGATAGAACTACAATTACTATACTTATTACTCTTATTATTATCAATCTAACTCATATTATTAGCCATATTATGCAGATATGATCGATAGAACGACAATTACTATACTTATTACTCTTATTATTATCAATCTAACTCATATTATTAGCCATATAATGCTCATATGATCGATAGAACGACAATTACTATACTTATTACTCTTATAATTATCAATCTAACCCATATTATTAGCTATATTATGATAATATGATCGATTGAACGACAATTACTATACTTATTACTCTTATTATTATCATTCTCACTCATATTATTAGCCATATTATGCTTAAATGATCGATAGAACGACATTTACTATACTCATTACTCTTATTATTATCAATCTAACTCATATTATTAGCCATATTATGCTTATATGATCGATAGAACTACAATTACTATACTTATTACTCTTAAAATTATCAATCTAACCCATATTATTAGTCATATTATGATTATATGATCGATAGAACGACAATTACTATACTTATTACTCTTATTATTATCAATCTCACTCATATTATTAGCCATATTATGCTTAAATGATCGATAGAACGACAATTACTATACTCATTACTCTTATTATTATCAATCTAACTCATATTATTAGCCATATTATGCTTATATGATCGATAGAACGACAATTACTATACTTATTACTCTTAAAATTATCAATCTAACCCATATTATTAGTCATATTATGATTATATGATCGATAGAACGACAATTACTATACTTATTACTCTTATTATTATCAATCTAACTCATATTATTAACCATATTATTCAGATATGATCGATAGAACGACAATTACTATACTTATTACTCTTATTATTATCAATCTAATTCATATTACTAGCCATATTATGCTTAGATGATCGATAGAACGACAATTACTCTACTTTTTACTCTTATTATTATCAATCTAACTCATATTATTAGCCATATTATGCTCATATGATCGGTAGAACGATAATTACTATACTTATTACTCTTATTATTATCAATCTAACTCATATTATTAGCCATATTATGCTTAAATGATAGATAGAACTACAATTACTATACTTATTACTCTTATTATTATCAATCTAACTCATATTATTAGCCATATAATGCTTATATGATCGATAGAACGCCAATTACTATACTTATTACTCTTATTATTATCAATCTCACTCATATTATTAGCCATATTATGCTTAAATGATCGATAGAACGGCAATTACTATACTTCCATTACTCTTATTATTATCCATCTAACTCATATTATTAGCCATATTATGCTCATATGATCGATAGAACGACAATTACTATACTTATTACTCTTATTATTATCAATCTAACTCATATTATTAGCCATATTATGCTTATATGATCGATAGGGCGACAATTACTCTACTTCTTACTCTTATTATTATCAATCTAACTCGTATTATTAGCCATATTATGCATATGTGATCGGTAGAACGATAATTACTATACTTATTATTCTTATTATTATCAATCTAACTCATATTATTAGCCATATTATGCTTATATGATCGACAGAACGACAATTACTATACTTATTACACTCACTATTATCAATCTAACTCATATTATTAACCATATTATGCAGATATGATCGATAGAACGACAATTACTATACTTATTACTCTTATTATTATCAATGTAACTCATATTATTAGCCATATTATGCTTATGTGATCGACAGAACGACAATTACTATACTTATTACTCTTATTATTATGAATCTAACTCATATTATTAACCATATTATGCAGATATGATTGATAGAACTACAATTACTATACTTATTGCTCTTATTATTATCAATCTAACTCACATTATTAGCCATATTATACTCATATGATCGACAGAACGACGATTACTATACTTATTACACTCACTATTATCAATCTAACTCATATTATGAACCATATTATGCAGATATGATCGATAGAACGACAATTACTATACTTATTACTCTTATTATTATCAATCTAACTCATATTATTAGCCATATTATGCTTATATCATCGATAGAACGACAATTACTATACTTATTACTCTTACTATTATCAATCTAACTCATATTATTAGCCATATTATGCTTATATGATCGATAGGGCGACAATTACTCTACTTCTTACTCTTATTATTATCAATCTAACTCGTATTATTAGACATATTATGCTTATGTGAACGGTAGGCCGATAATTACTATACTTATTATTCTTATTATTATCAATCTAACTCATATTATTAGCCATATTATGCTTATATGATCGACAGAACGACAATTACTATACTTATTGCTCTTATTATTATGAATCTAACTCATATTATTAACCATATTATGCAGATATGATTGATAGAACCACAATTACTATACTTATTGCTCTTAATATTATCAATCTGACTCATATTATTAGCCATATTATGCTTATATGATCGACAGAATGACAATTACTATACTTATTACACTCACTATTATCAATCTAACGCATATTATTAACCATATTATGCAGATATGATCGATAGAACGACAATTACTATACTTATTACTCTTATTATTATCAATCTAACTCATATTACTAGCCATATTATGCTTAGATGATCGATAGAACGACAATTACTCTACTTTTTACTCTTATTATTATCAATCTAACTCATATTATTAGCCATATTATGCTTATATGATCGGTAGAACGATAATTACTATACTTATTACTCTTATTATTATCAATCTAACTCATATTATTAGCCATATTATGCTTAAATGATCGATAGAACTACAATTACTATACTTATTACTCTTATTATTATCAATCTAACTCATATTATTAGCCATATTATGCTTATATGATCGACAGAACGACAATTACTATACTTATTACACTCACTATTGTCAATCTAACTCATATTATTAACCATATTATGCAGATATGATCGATAGAACGACAATTACTATACTTATTACTCTTATTATTATCAATGTAACTCATATTATTAGCCATATTATGCTTATGTGATCGACAGAACGACAATTACTATACTTATTACTCTTACTATTATCAATCTAACTCATATTATTAGCCATATTATGCTTATATGATCGATAGGGCGACAATTACTCTACTTCTTACTCTTATTATTATCAATCTAACTCGTATTATTAGACATATTATGCTTATGTGAACGGTAGGACGATAATTACTATACTTATTATTCTTATTATTATCAATCTAACTCATATTATTAGCCATATTATGCTTATATGATCGACAGAACGACAATTACTATACTTATTACAATCACTATTATCAATCTAACTCATATTATTAACCATATTATGCAGATATGATCGATAGAACGACAATTACTGTACTCATTACTCTTATTATTATCAATCTAACTCATTTTATTAGCCATATTATGCTTATGTGATCGATAGAACGACAATTACTATACTTATTACTCTTACTATTATCAATGTAACTCATATAATTAGCCATATTATGCTTAAATGATCGATAGAACTACAATTACTATACTTATTACTCTTATTATTATCAATCTAACTCATATTATTAGCCATATTATGCAGATATGATCGATAGAACGACAATTACTATACTTATTACTCTTATTATTATCAATCTAACTCATATTATTTGCCATATAATGCTCATATGATCGATAGAACGACAATTACTATACTTGTTACTCTTATAATTATCAATCTAACCCATATTATTAGCCATATTATGATAATATGATCGATGGAACGACAATTACTATACTCATTTCTCTTATTATTATCAATATATCTCATATTATTAGCCATATTATGTTTGTATGATCGATAGAACGACAATTACTATACTTATTACTCTTATTATTATCAATCTAACTCATATTATTAGCCATATTATGCTTATGTGATCGACAGAACGACAATTACTATACTTATTACCCTTATTATTATGAATCTAACTCATATTATTAACCATATTATGCAGATATGATTGATAGAACTACAATTACTATAACTATTGCTCTTAATATTATCAATCTGACTCATATTATTAGCCATATTATGCTTATATGATCGACAGAACGACAATTACTATACTTATTACACTCACTATTATCAATCTAACTCATATTATTAACCATATTATGCAGATATGATCGATAGAACGACAATTACTGTACTCATTACTCTTATTATTATCAATCTAACTCATTTTATTAGCCATATTATGCTTATGTGATCGATAGAACGACAATTACTATACTTATTACTCTTACTATTATCAATGTAACTCATATTATTAGCCATATTATGCTTAAATGATCGATAGAACTACAATTACTATACTTATTACTCTTATTATTATCAATCTAACTCATATTATTAGCCATATTATGCTTATATGATCGGTAGAACGATAATTACTATACTTATTACTCTTATTATTATCAATCTAACTCACATTATTAGCCATATTATGCTTAAATGATCGATAGAACTACAATTACTATACTTATTACTCTTATTATTATCAATCTAACTCATATTATTAGCCATATAATGCTTATATGATCGATAGAACGCCAATTACTATACTTATTACTCTTATTATTATCAATCTCACTCATATTATTAGCCATATTAGGCTTAAATTATCGATAGAACGACAATTACTATACTCATTACTCTTATTATTATCAATCTAACTCATATTATTAGCCATGCTATGCTTATATGATCGATAGAACGACAATTACTATACTTATTACACTCACTATTATCAATCTAACTCATATTATTAACCATATTATGCAGATATGATCGATAGAACGACAATTACTGTACTCATTACTCTTATTATTATCAATCTAACTCATTTTATTAGCCATATTATGCTTATGTGATCGATAGAACGACAATTACTATACTTATTACTCTTACTATTATCAATGTAACTCATATTATTAGCCATATTATGCTTAAATGATCGATAGAACTACAATTACTATACTTATTACTCTTATTATTATCAATCTAACTCATATTATTAGCCATATTATGCAGATATGATCGATAGAACGACAATTACTATACTTATTACTCTTATTATTATCAATCTAACTCATATTATTAGCCATATAATGCTCATATGATCGATAGAACGACAATTACTATACTTGTTACTCTTATAATTATCAATCTAACCCATATTATTAGCCATATTATGATAATATGATCGATGGAACGACAATTACTATACTCATTTCTCTTATTATTATCAATATATCTCATATTATTAGCCATATTATGCTTGTATGATCGATAGAACGACAATTACTATTCTTATTACTCTTATTATTATCAATCTAACTCATATTATTAGCCATATTATGCTTATGTGATCGACAGAACGACAATTACTATACTTATTACCCTTATTATTATGAATCTAACTCATATTATTAACCATATTATGCAGATATGATTGATAGAACTACAATTACTATACCTATTGCTCTTAATATTATCAATCTGACTCATATTATTAGCCATATTATGCTTATATGATCGACAGAACGACAATTACTATACTTATTACACTCACTATTATCAATCTAACTCATATTATTAACCATATTATGCAGATATGATCGATAGAACGACAATTACTGTACTCATTACTCTTATTATTATCAATCTAACTCATTTTATTAGCCATATTATGCTTATGTGATCGATAGAACGACAATTACTATACTTATTACTCTTACTATTATCAATGTAACTCATATTATTAGCCATATTATGCTTAAATGATCGATAGAACTACAATTACTATACTTATTACTCTTATTATTATCAATCTAACTCATATTATTAGCCATATTATGCTTATATGATCGGTAGAACGATAATTACTATACTTATTACTCTTATTATTATCAATCTAACTCACATTATTAGCCATATTATGCTTAAATGATCGATAGAACTAGAATTACTATACTTATTACTCTTATTATTATCAATCTAACTCATATTATTAGCCATATAATGCTTATATGATCGATAGAACGCCAATTACTATACTTATTACTCTTATTATTATCAATCTCACTCATATTATTAGCCATATTAGGCTTAAATTATCGATAGAACGACAATTACTATACTCATTACTCTTATTATTATCAATCTAACTCATATTATTAACCATATTATGCAGATATGATCGATAGAACGACAATTACTATACTTATTACTCTTATTATTATCAATCTAACTCATATTATTAGCCATATAATGCTCTTATGATCGATACAGCGACAATTACTATACCTATTACTCTTATAATTATCAATCTAACCCATATTATTAGCCATATTATGATAATATGATCGATAGAGCGACAATTACTATACTCATTTCTCTTATTATTATCAATCTAACTCATATTATTAGCCATATTATGCTTGTATGATCGATAGAACCACAATTACTATACTTATTACTCTTATTATTATCAATCTAACTCATATTATTAGCCATATTATGCTTATGTGATCGACAGAACGACAATTACTATACTTATTACTCTTATTATTATCAATCTAACTCATATTATTAGCCATATAATGCTCATATGATCGATAGAACGACAATTACTATACTTATTACTCTTATAATTATCAATCTAACCCATATTATTAGCTATATTATGATAATATGATCGATAGAACGACAATTACTGTACTCATTACTCTTATTATTATCAATCTACCTCATTTTATTAGCCATATTATGCTTATGTGATCGATAGAACGACAATTGCTATACTTATTACTCTTACTATTATCAATGTAACTCATATTATTAGCCATATTATGCTTAAATGATCGATAGAACTACAATTACTATACTAATTACTCTTATTATTATCAATCTAACTCATATTATTAGCCATATTATGCAGATATGATCGATAGAACGACAATTACTATACTTATTACTCTTATTATTATCAATCTAACTCATATTATTAGCCATATAATGCTCATATGATCGATAGAACTACAATTACTATACTTGTTACTCTTATAATTATCAATCTAACCCATATTATTAGCCATATTATGATAATATGATCGATGGAACGACAATTACTATACTCATTTCTCTTATTATTATCAATATATCTCATATTATTAGCCATATTATGCTTGTATGATCGATAGAACGACAATTACTATACTTATTACTCTTATTATTATCAATCTAACTCATATTATTAGCCATATTATGCTTATGTGATCGACAGAACGACAATTACTATACTTATTACCCTTATTATTATGAATCTAACTCATATTATTAACCATATTATGCAGATATGATTGATAGAACGACAATTACTGTACTCATTGCTCTTATTATTATCAATCTAACTCATTTTATTAGCCATATTATGCTTATGTGATCGATAGAACGACAATTACTATACTTATTACTCTTACTATTATCAATGTAACTCATATTATTAGCCATATAATGCTCATATGATCGATAGAACGACAATTACTATACTTATTACTCTTATTATTATCAATCTAACTCATATTATTAGCCATATTATGCTTATATGATCGATAGGGCGACAATTACTCTACTTCTTACTCTTATTATTATCAATCTAACTCGTATTATTAGCCATATTATGCTTATGTGATCTGTAGAACGATAAATACTATACTTATTATTCTTATTATTATTAATCTAACTCATATTATTAGCCATATTATGCTTATATGATCGACAGAACGACAATTACTATACTTATTACACTCACTATTATCAATCTAACTCATATTATTAACCATATTATGCAGATATGATCGATAGAACGACAATTACTATACTTGTTACTCTTATTATTATCAATCTAACTCATATTATTAGCCATATAATGCTCATATGATCGATAGAACGACAATTACTATACTTATTACTCTTATAATTATCAATCTAACCCATATTATTAGCTATATTATGATAATATGATCGATAGAACGACAATTACTATACTTATTACTCTTATTATTATCAATCTCACTCATATTATTAGCCATATTATGCTTAAATGATCGATAGAACGACATTTACTATACTCATTACTCTTATTATTATCAATCTAACTCATATTATTAGCCATATTATGCTTATATGATCGATAGAGCTACAATTACTGTACTTATTACTCTTAAAATTATCAATCTAACCCATATTATTAGTCATATTATGATTATATGATCGATAGAACGACAATTACTATACTTATTACTCTTATTATTATCAATCTCACTCATATTATTAGCCATATTATGCTTAAATGATCGATAGAACGACAATTACTATACTCATTACTCTTATTATTATCAATCTAACTCATATTATTAGCCATATTATGCTTATATGATCGATAGAACGACAATTACCGTACTCATTACTCTCATTATTATCAATCTAACTCATTTTATTAGCCATATTATGCTTATGTGATCGATAGAACGACAATTACTATACTTATTACTCTTACTATTATCAATGTAACTCATATTATTAGCCATATTATGCTTAAATGATCGATAGAACTACAATTACTATACTTATTACTCTTATTATTATCAATCTAACTCATATTATTAGCCATATTATGCAGATATGATCGATAGAACGACAATTACTATACTTATTACTCTTATTATTATCAATCTAACTCATATTATTAGCCATATAATGCTCATATGATCGATAGAACGACAATTGCTATACTTATTACTCTTATAATTATCAATCTAACCCATATTATTAGCTATATTATTATAATATGATCGATAGAACGACAATTACTATACTTATTACTCTTATTATTATCAATCTCACTCATATTATTAGCCATATTATGCTTAAATGATCGATAGAACGACATTTACTATACTCATTACTCTTATTATTATCAATCTAACTCATATTATTAGCCATATTATGCTTATATGATCGATAGAACTACAATTACTATACCCATTACTCTTAAAATTATCAATCTAACCCATATTATTAGTCATATTATGATTATATGATCGATAGAACTACAGTTACTATACTTATTACTCTTATTATTATCAATCTCACTCATATTATTAGCCATATTATGCTTAAATGATCGATAGAACGACAATTACTATACTCATTACTCTTATTATTATCAATCTAACTCATATTATTAGCCATATTATGCTTATATGATCGATAGAACGACAATTACTATACTTATTACTCTTATTATTATCAATCTAACTCATATTATTAGCCATATTATGCTTATATGATCGATAGGGCGACAATTACTCTACTTCTTACTCTTATTATTATCAATCTAACTCGTATTATTAGCCATATTATGCTTATGTGATCGGTAGAACGATAATTACTATACTTATTATTCTTATTATTATTAATCTAACTCATATTATTAGCCATATTATGCTTATATGATCGCCAGAACGACAATTACTATACTTATTACACTCACTATTATCAATCTAACTCATATTATTAACCATATTATGCAGATATGATCGATAGAACGACAATTACTATACTTATTACTCTTATTATTATCAATGTAACTCATTATTAGCCATATTATGCTTATGTGATCGACAGAACGACAATTACTATACTTATTACTCTTATTATTATCAATCTAAGTCATATTATTAACCATATTATGCAGATATGATCGATAGAACCACAATTACTATACTTATTGCTCTTATTATTATCAATCTAACTCATATTATTAGCCATATAATGCTCATATGATCGATAGAGCGACAATTACTATACTTATTACTCTTATAATTATCAATCTAACCCATATTATTAGCCATATTATGATAATATGATCGATAGAACGACAATTACTATACTCATTTCTCTTATTATTATCAATCTAACTCATATTATTAGCCATATTATGCTTGTATGATCGATAGAACCACAATTACTATACTTATTACTCTTATTATTATCAATCTAACTCATATTATTAGCCATATTATGCTTATGTGATCGACAGAACGACAATTACTATACTTATTACCCTTTTTATTATGAATCTAACTCATATTATTAACCATATTATGCAGATATGATTGATAGAACTACAATTACTATACTTATTGCTCTTAATATTATCAATCTGACTCATATTATTAGCCATATTATGCTTATATGATCGACAGAATGACAATTACTATACTCATTACTCTTATTATTATCAATCTAACTCATATTATTAGCCATATTATGCTTATATGATCGATAGAACGACAATTACTATACTTATTACTCTTATTATTATCAATCTAACCAATATTATTAGCCATATTATGATTATATGATCGATAGAACGACAATTACTATACTTATTACTCTTATTATTATCAATCTAACTCATATTATTAGCCATATTATGCTTATATGATCGATAGAACGACAATTACTGTACTCATTACTCTTATTATTATCAATCTAACTCATTTTATTAGCCATATTATGCTTATGTGATCGATAGAACGACAATTACTATACTTATTACTCTTACTATTATCAATGTAACTCATATTATTAGCCATATTATGCTTAAATGATCGATAGAACTACAATTACTATACTTATTACTCTTATTATTATCAATCTAACTCATATTATTAGCCATATTATGCAGATATGATCGATAGAACGACAATTACTATACCTATTACTCTTATTATTATCAATCTAACTCATATTATTAGCCATATAATGCTCATATGATCGATAGAACGACAATTACTATACTTATTACTCTTAAAATTATCAATCTAACCCATATTATTAGTCATATTATGATTATATGATCGATAGAACGACAATTACTATACTTATTACTCTTATTATTATCAATCTCACTCATATTATTAGCCATATTATGCTTAAATGATCGATAGAACGACAATCACTATACTCATTACTCTTATTATTATCAATCTAACTCATATTATTAGCCATGTTATGCTTATATGATCGATAGAACGACAATTACTATACTTATTACTCTTACTATTATCAATCTAACTCATATTATTAGCCATATTATGCTTATATGATCGATAGGGCGACAATTACTCTACTTCTTACTCTTATTATTATCAATCTAACTCGTATTATTAGACACATTATGCTTATGTGAACGGTAGGACGATAATTACTATACTTATTATTCTTATTATTATCAATCTAACTCATATTATTAGCCATATTATGCTTATATGATCGGTAGAACGATAATTACTATACTTATTACTCTTATTATTATCAATCTAACTCACATTATTAGCCATATTATGCTTAAATGATCGATAGAACTACAATTACTATACTTATTACTCTTATTATTATCAATCTAACTCATATTATTAGCCATATTATGCTTATATGATCGACAGAACGACAATTACTATACTTATTACACTCACTGTTATCAATCTAACTCATATTATTAACCATATTATGCAGATATGATCGATAGAACGACAATTACTGTACTCATTACTCTTATTATTATCAATCTAACTCATTTTATTAGCCATATTATGCTTATGTGATCGATAGAACGACAATTGCTATACTTATTACTCTTACTATTATCAATGTAACTCATATTATTAGCCATATTATGCTTAAATGATCGATAGAACTACAATTACTATACTAATTACTCTTATTATTATCAATCTAACTCATATTATTAGCCATATTATGCAGATATGATCGATAGAACGACAATTACTATACTTATTACTCTTATTATTATCAATCTAACTCATATTATTAGCCATATAATGCTCATATGATCGATAGAACGACAATTACTATACTTGTTACTCTTATAATTATCAATCTAACCCATATTATTAGCCATATTATGATAATATGATCGATGGAACGACAATTACTATACTCATTTCTCTTATTATTATCAATATATCTCATATTATTAGCCATATTATGCTTGTATGATCGATAGAACGACAATTACTATACTTATTACTCTTATTATTATCAATCTAACTCATATTATTAGCCATATTATGCTTATGTGATCGACAGAACGACAATTACTATACTTATTACCCTTATTATTATGAATCTAACTCATATTATTAACCATATTATGCAGATATGATTGATAGAACGACAATTACTGTACTCATTACTCTTATTATTATCAATCTAACTCATTTTATTAGCCATATTATGCTTATGTGATCGATAGAACGACAATTACTATACTTATTACTCTTACTATTATCAATGTAACTCATATTATTAGCCATATAATGCTCATATGATCGATAGAACGACAATTACTATACTTATTACTCTTATTATTATCAATCTAACTCATATTATTAGCCATATTATGCTTATATGATCGATAGGGCGACAATTACTCTACTTCTTACTCTTATTATTATCAATCTAACTCGTATTATTAGCCATATTATGATTATATGATCGATAGAACGACAATTACTATACTTATTACTCTTATTATTATCAATCTCACTCATATTATTAGCCATATTATGCTTAAATGATCGATAGAACGACAATTACTATACTCATTACTCTTATTATTATCAATCTAACTCATATTATTAGCCATATTATGCTTATGTGATCGACAGAACGACAATTACTATACTTATTACCCTTATTATTATGAATCTAACTCATATTATTAACCATATTATGCAGATATGATTGATAGAACTACAATTACTTTACTTATTGCTCTTAATATTATCAATCTGACTCATATTATTAGCCATATTATGCTTATATGATCGACAGAATGACAATTACTATACTTATTACACTCACTATTATCAATCTAACTCATATTATTAACCATATTATGCAGATATGATCGATAGAACGACAATTACTATCCTTATTACTCTTATTATTATCAATCTAACTCATATTACTAGCCATATTATGCTTAGATGATCGATAGAACGACAATTACTCTACTTTTTACTCTTATTATTATCAATCTAACTCATATTATTAGCCATATTATGCTTATATGATCGGTAGAACGATAATTACTATACTTATTACTCTTATTATTATCAATCTAACTCATATTATTAGCCATATTATGCTTAAATGATCGATAGAACTACAATTACTATACTTATTACTCTTATTATTATCAATCTAACTCATATTATTAGCCATATAATGCTTATATGATCGATAGAACGACAATTACTATACTTATTACTCTTATTATTATCAATCTAACTCATATTATTAGCCATATAATGCTCATATGATCGATAGAACGACAATTACTATACTTATTACTCTTATAATTATCAATCTAACCCATATTATTAGCTATATTATGATAATATGATCGATAGAACGACAATTACTATACTTATTACTCTTATTATTATCAATCTCACTCATATTATTAGCCATATTATGCTTAAATGATCGATAGAACGACATTTACTATACTCATTACTCTTATTATTATCAATCTAACTCATATTATTAGCCATATTATGCTTATATGATCGATAGAACTACAATTACTGTACTTATTACTCTTAAAATTATCAATCTAACCCATATTATTAGTCATATTATGATTATATGATCGATAGAACGACAATTACTATACTTATTACTCTTATTATTATCAATCTCACTCATATTATTAGCCATATTATGCTTAAATGATCGATAGAACGACAATTACTATACTCATTACTCTTATTATTATCAATCTAACTCATATTATTAGCCATATTATGCTTATATGATCGATAGAACGACAATTACTATACTTATTACTCTTATTATTATCAATCTAACTCATATTATTAGCCATATTATGCTTATATGATCGATAGGGCGACAATTACTCTACTCCTTACTCTTACTATTATCAATCTAACTCGTATTATTAGCCATATTATGCTTATGTGATCGGTAGAACGATAATTACTATACTTATTATTCTTATTATTATTAATCTAACTCATATTATTAGCCATATTATGCTTATATGATCGCCAGAACGACAATTACTATACTTATTACACTCACTATTATCAATCTAACTCATATTATTAACCATATTATGCAGATATGATCGATAGAACGACAATTACTATACTTATTACTCTTATTATTATCAATGTAACTCATTATTAGCCATATTATGCTTATGTGATCGACAGAACGACAATTACTATACTTATTACTCTTATTATTATCAATCTAACTCATATTATTAACCATATTATGCAGATATGATCGATAGAACGACAATTACTATACTTATTACTCTTATTATTATCAATCTAACTCATATTATTAGCCATATAATGCTCTTATGATCGATACAGCGACAATTACTATACCTATTACTCTTATAATTATCAATCTAACCCATATTATTAGCCATATTATGATAATATGATCGATAGAACGACAATTACTATACTCATTTCTCTTATTATTATCAATCTAACTCATATTATTAGCCATATTATGCTTGTATGATCGATAGAACCACAATTACTATACTTATTACTCTTATTATTATCAATCTAACTCATATTATTAGCCATATTATGCTTATGTGATCGACAGAACGACAATTACTATACTTATTACCCTTATTATTATGAATCTAACTCATATTATTAACCATATTATGCAGATATGATTGATAGAACTACAATTACTTTACTTATTGCTCTTAATATTATCAATCTGACTCATATTATTAGCCATATTATGCTTATATGATCGACAGAATGACAATTACTATACTTATTACACTCACTATTATCAATCTAACTCATATTATTAACCATATTATGCAGATATGATCGATAGAACGACAATTACTATACTTATTACTCTTATTATTATCAATCTAACTCATATTACTAGCCATATTATGCTTAGATGATCGATAGAACGACAATTACTCTACTTTTTACTCTTATTATTCTCAATCTAACTCATATTATTAGCCATATTATGCTTATATGATCGGTAGAACGATAATTACTATACTTATTACTCTCATTATTATCAATCTAACTCATATTATTAGCCATATTATGCTTAAATGATCGATAGAACTACAATTACTATACTTATTACTCTTATTATTATCAATCTAACTCATATTATTAGCCATATAATGCTTATATGATCGATAGAACGACAATTACTATACTTATTACTCTTATTATTATCAATCTAACTCATATTATTAGCCATATAATGCTCATATGATCGATAGAACGACAATTGCTATACTTATTACTCTTATAATTATCAATCTAACCCATATTATTAGCTATATTATGATAATATGATCGATACAACGACAATTACTATACTTATTACTCTTATTATTATCAATCTCACTCATATTATTAGCCATATTATGCTTAAATGATCGATAGAACGACATTTACTATACTCATTACTCTTATTATTATCAATCTAACTCATATTATTAGCCATATTATGCTTATATGATCGGTAGAACTACAATTACTATACTTATTACTCTTATTATTATCAATCTAACTCATATTATTAGCCATATTATGGTTATGTGATCGACAGAACGACAATTACTATACTTATTACCCTTATTATTATGAATCTAACTCATATTATTAACCATATTATGCAGATATGATTGATAGAACTACAATTACTATACTTATTGCTCTTAATATTATCAATCTGACTCATATTATTAGCCATATTATGCTTATATGATCGACAGAATGACAATTACTATACTTATTACACTCACTATTATCAATCTAACTCATATTATTAACCATATTATGCAGATATGATCGATAGAACGACAATTACTATACTTATTACTCTTATTATTATCAATCTAACTCATATTACTAGCCATATTGTGCTTAGATGATCGATAGAACGACAATTACTCTACTTTTTACTCTTATTATTATCAATCTAACTCATATTATTAGCCATATTATGCTTATATGATCGGTAGAACGATAATTACTATACTTATTACTCTTATTATTATCAATCTAACTCATATTATTAGCCATATTATGCTTAAATGATCGATAGAACTACAATTACTATACTTATTACTCTTATTATTATCAATCTAACTCATATTATTAGCCATATAATGCTTATATGATCGATAGAACGATAATTACTATACTTATTACTCTTATTATTATCAATCTAACTCATATTATTAGCCATATTATGCTTAAATGATCGATAGAACTACAATTACTATACTTATTACTCTTATTATTATCAATCTAACTCATATTATTAGCCATATAATGCTTATATGATCGATAGAACGACAATTACTATACTTATTACTCTTATTATTATCAATCTAACTCATATTATTAGCCATATAATGCTCATATGATCGATAGAACGACAATTACTATACTTATTACTCTTATAATTATCAATCTAACCCATATTATTAGCTATATTATGATAATATGATCGATAGAACGACAATTACTATACTTATTACACTCACTATTATCAATCTCACTCATATTATTAGCCATATTATGCTTATATGATCGGTAGAACGACAATTACTATACTTATTACACTCACTATTATCAATCTAACTCATATTATTAGCCATATAATGCTCATATGATCGATAGAACGACAATTACTATACTTATTACTCTTATTATTATCAATCTAACTCATATTATTAGCCATATAATGCTCATATGATCGATAGAACGACAATTACTATACTTATTACTCTTATAATTATCAATCTAACCCATATTATTAGCTATATTATGATAATATGATCGATAGAACGACAATTACTATACTTATTACTCTTATTATTATCAATCTCACTCATATTATTAGCCATATTATGCTTAAATGATCGATAGAACGACATTTACTATACTCATTACTCTTATTATTATCAATCTAACTCATATTATTAGCCATATTATGCTTATATGATCGTTAGAACTACAATTACTATACTTATTACTCTTAAAATTATCAATTTAACCCATATTATTAGTCATATTATGATTATATGATCGATAGAACGACAATTACTATACTTATTACTCTTATTATTATCAATCTCACTCATATTATTAGCCATATTATGCTTAAATGATCGATAGAACGACAATTACTATACTCATTACTCTTATTATTATCAATCTAACTCATATTATTAGCCATATTATGCTTATATGATCGATAGAACGACAATTACTATACTTATTACACTCACTATTATCAATCTCACTCATATTATTAGCCATATTATGCTTATATGATCGGTAGAACGACAATTACTATACTTATTACACTCACTATTATCAATCTAACTCATATTATTAGCCATATTATGCTTATATGATCGGTAGAACGACAATTACTATACCTATTACACTCACTATTATCAATCTCACTCATATTATTAGCCATATTATGCTTAAATGATCGATAGAGCGACAATTACTATACACATTACTCTTATTATTATCAATCTAACTCATATTATTAGCCATATTATGCTTATATGATCGATAGAACGACAATTACTATACTTATTACTCTTATTATTATCAATCTAACCAATATTATTAGCCATATTATGATTATATGATCGATAGAACGACAATTACTATACTTATTACTCTTATTATTATCAATCTAACTCATATTATTAGCCATATTATGCTTATATGATCGATAGAACGACAATTACTGTACTCATTACTCTTATTATTATCAATCTAACTCATTTTATTAGCCATATTATGCTTATGTGATCGATAGAACGACAATTACTATACTTATTACTCTTACTATTATCAATGTAACTCATATTATTAGCCATATTATGCTTAAATGATCGATAGAACTACAATTACTATACGTATTACTCTTATTATTATCAATCTAACTCATATTATTAGCCATATTATGCAGATATGATCGATAGAACGACAATTACTATACTTATTACTCTTATTATTATCAATCTAACTCATATTATTAGCCATATAATGCTCATATGATCGATAGAACGACAATTGCTATACTTATTACTCTTATAATTATCAATCTAACCCATATTATTAGCTATATTATTATAATATGATCGATAGAACGACAATTACTATACTTATTACTCTTATTATTATCAATCTCACTCATATTATTAGCCATATTATGCTTAAATGATCGATAGAACGACATTTACTATACTCATTACTCTTATTATTATCAATCTAACTCATATTATTAGCCATATTATGCTTATATGATCGATAGAACTACAATTACTATACCCATTACTCTTAAAATTATCAATCTAACCCATATTATTAGTCATATTATGATTATATGATCGATAGAACGACTGTTACTATACTTATTACTCTTATTATTATCAATCTCACTCATATTATTAGCCATATTATGCTTAAATGATCGATAGAACGACAATTACTATACTCATTACTCTTATTATATCAATCTAACTCATATTATTAGCCATATTATGCTTATATGATCGATAGAACGACAATTACTATACTTATTACTCTTATTATTATCAATCTAACTCATATTATTAGCCATATTATGCTTATATGATCGATAGGGCGACAATTACTCTACTTCTTACTCTTATTATTATCAATCTAACTCGTATTATTAGCCATATTATGCTTATGTGATCGGTAGAACGATAATTACTATACTTATTATTCTTATTATTATTAATCTAACTCATATTATTAGCCATATTATGCTTATATGATCGCCAGAACGACAATTACTATACTTATTACACTCACTATTATCAATCTAACTCATATTATTAACCATATTATGCAGATATGATCGATAGAACGACAATTACTATACTTATTACTCTTATTATTATCAATGTAACTCATTATTAGCCATATTATGCTTATGTGATCGACAGAACGACAATTACTATACTTATTACTCTTATTATTATCAATCTAAGTCATATTATTAACCATATTATGCAGATATGATCGATAGAACCACAATTACTATACTTATTACTCTTATTATTATCAATCTAACTCATATTATTAGCCTATAATGCTCATATGATCGATAGAGCGACAATTACTATACTTATTACTCTTATAATTATCAATCTAACCCATATTATTAGCCATATTATGATAATATGATCGATAGAACGACAATTACTATACTCATTTCTCTTATTATTATCAATCTAACTCATATTATTAGCCATATTATGCTTGTATGATCGATAGAACCACAATTACTATACTTATTACTCTTATTATTATCAATCTAACTCATATTATTAGCCATATTATGCTTATGTGATCGACAGAACGACAATTACTATACTTATTACCCTTTTTATTATGAATCTAACTCATATTATTAACCATATTATGCAGATATGATTGATAGAACTACAATTACTATACTTATTGCTCTTAATATTATCAATCTGACTCATATTATTAGCCATATTATGCTTATATGATCGACAGAATGACAATTACTATACTCATTACTCTTATTATTATCAATCTAACTCATATTATTAGCCATATTATGCTTATATGATCGATAGAACGACAATTACTATACTTATTACTCTTATTATTATCAATCTAACCAATATTATTAGCCATATTATGATTATATGATCGATAGAACGACAATTACTATACTTATTACTCTTATTATTATCAATCTAACTCATATTATTAGCCATATTATGCTTATATGATCGATAGAACGACAATTACTGTACTCATTACTCTTATTATTATCAATCTAACTCATTTTATTAGCCATATTATGCTTATGTGATCGATAGAACGACAATTACTATACTTATTACTCTTACTATTATCAATGTAACTCATATTATTAGCCATATTATGCTTAAATGATCGATAGAACTACAATTACTATACTTATTACTCTTATTATTATCAATCTAACTCATATTATTAGCCATATTATGCAGATATGATCGATAGAACGACAATTACTATACTTATTACTCTTATTATTATCAATCTCACTCATATTATTAGCCATATAATGCTCATATGATCGATAGAACGACAATTACTATACTTATTACTCTTAAAATTATCAATCTAACCCATATTATTAGTCATATTATGATTATATGATCGATAGAACGACAATTACTATACTTATTACTCTTATTATTATCAATCTAACCAATATTATTAGCCATATTATGATTATATGATCGATAGAACGACAATTACTATACTTATTACTCTTATTATTATCAATCTAACTCATATTAATAGCCATATTATGCTTATATGATCGATAGAACGACAATTACTATACTTATTACACTCACTATTATCAATCTAACTCATATTATTAACCATATTATGCAGATATGATCGATAGAACGACAATTACTATACTTATTACTCTTATTATTATCAATGTAACTCATTATTAGCCATATTATGCTTATGTGATCGACAGAACGACAATTACTATACTTATTACTCTTATTATTATCAATCTAACTCATATTATTAACCATATTATGCAGATATGATCGATAGAACGACAATTACTATACTTATTACTCTTATTATTATCAATCTAACTCATATTATTAGCCATATAATGCTCATATGATCGATAGAGCGACAATTACTATACTTATTACTCTTATAATTATCAATCTAACCCATATTATTTGCCATATTATGATAATATGATCGATAGAACGACAATTACTATACTCATTTCTCTTATTATTATCAATCTAACTCATATTATTAGCCATATTATGCTTGCATGATCGATAGAACAACAATTACTATACTTATTACTCTTATTATTATCAATCTAACCAATATTATTAGCCATATTATGATTATATGATCGATAGAACGACAATTACTATACTTATTACTCTTATTATTATCAATCTAACCAATATTATTAGCCATATTATGCTTATGTGATCGACAGAACGACAATTACTATACTTATTACCCTTATTATTATGAATCTAACTCATATTATTAACCATATTATGCAGATATGATTGATAGAACTACAATTACTATACTTATTGCTCTTAATATTATCAATCTGACTCATATTATTAGCCATATTATGCTTATATGATCGACAGAATGACAATTACTATACTTATTACACTCACTATTATCAATCTAACTCATATTATTAACCATATTATGCTTATATGATCGATAGAACGACAATTACTATACTTATTACTCTTATTATTATCAATCTAACTCATATTACTAGCCATATTATGCTTAGATGATCGATAGAACGACAATTACTCTACTTTTTACTCTTATTATTATCAATCTAACTCATATTATTAGCCATATAATGCTCATATGATCGATAGAACGACAATTACTATACTTATTACTCTTATAATTATCAATCTAACCCATATTATTAGCTATATTATGATAATATGATCGATAGAACGACAATTACTATACTTATTACTCTTATTATTATCAATCTCACTCATATTATTAGCCATATTATGCTTAAATGATCGATAGAACGACATTTACTATACTCATTACTCTTATTATTATCAATCTAACTCATATTATTAGCCATATTATGCTTATATGATCGATAGAACTACAATTACTATACTTATTACTCTTATTATTATCAATCTAACTCATATTATTAGCCATATTATGGTTATGTGATCGACAGAACGACAATTACTATACTTATTACCCTTATTATTATGAATCTAACTCATATTATTAACCATATTATGCAGATATGATTGATAGAACTACAATTACTATACTTATTGCTCTTAATATTATCAATCTGACTCATATTATTAGCCATATTATGCTTATATGATCGACAGAATGACAATTACTATACTTATTACACTCACTATTATCAATCTAACTCATATTATTAACCATATTATGCAGATATGATCGATAGAACGACAATTACTATACTTATCACTCTTATTATTATCAATCTAACTCATATTACTAGCCATATTATGCTTAGATGATCGATAGAACGACAATTACTCTACTTTTGACTCTTATTATTATCAATCTAACTCATATTATTAGCCATATTATGCTTATATGATCGGTAGAACGATAATTACTATACTTATTACTCTTATTATTATCAATCTAACTCATATTATTAGCCATATTATGCTTAAATGATCGATAGAACTACAATTACTATACTTATTACTCTTATTATTATCAATCTAACTCATATTATTAGCCATATAATGCTTATATGATCGATAGAACGACAATTACTATACTTATTACTCTTATTATTATCAATCTAACTCATATTATTAGCCATATAATGCTCATATGATCGATAGAACGACAATTACTATACTTATTACTCTTATAATTATCAATCTAACCCATATTATTAGCT